>NC_061113.1:43095853-43100029 GCF_002878395.1 Capsicum annuum | reverse complement strand
AAATTGCTACTGCATCCTTAACTATTTACAAATATTGAGTTTGCCCGAGAAAAAGTTCCCATACATCACATTCAGTCCAAAAGCTGCTTTCTTTTTTATGTGAAGTTTTCTTTGCTGTCCACAGGTCCCCAAAGTGCTGTAATCTTCCTCATTAGTACCTAAAAGGCATGCTAATCACATAGGTCAACTCACTTAACTAAAAATAGACTAAAAGTGAAAGAATTATGTATTTTATCCTCAAAACTTAGCTAAAACATGTGTAAGTTATGGTGCTTAGACGTATAAGTACTCCCAACATCAGTCTCTAATATCGTCTGCAAAATCTCTACTACATGACTGAAATAATGTCTATCTAAAAACTGGGACAAGGCCCCCAACAGACCCAAAACTAATATAAGATAAAAGGACTGCAGGACATAAGACCTTCCAAAACATAGAAGGCTCACCACTTCTCTCTGCAACTCTGTTTGAATGATCTACTGATTCTCTTGACCCCTAGATTGGGCCTTTGAACCTGGGAGGTGGAAGAGGGAAGGGGGTCAGCACAAAAGTACTGGTACGCAGAGATATCAAAATAAAACATATTACTTTTACAAAGTATAGTTAAGAGCCATTATAAACCAATTTTGTATCAAATCATTTGAAACCACATGAGTATAATGCAATAGTTTTTCTCAATAATAATGAAGTGCAACTGAGCTAGGTGGAATACCCTACATAATTTACACCAACTGTCAAACCTCGGTTGCTGCCGAGATTAGAGTCTAAGTGAGGGAGAGACACACAAGACCACAAAGCATGGTGTCTCAACCCAAATCAAATATGGTAGTGCACAAGACCACAAAGCATGACTCCTAACCATAATCCTAATTTGGGATAATATAATATCAGGTACGCAAGACCACAAAGAATGGTACCAAGTTCCCGAGTCGGCAAACACGGTTTCCAGCATAGAATCAAGTAACTCATGCTTTCTTCGGGCAACCACCTATCTCATTTAAAATCAATGCATTTAAACTCACTTCATATTCCTTCATATATCATACTTTATAGGGTATCGTCATACCCGACTTGCAAGTCGTCAATATCATATCAATATCTCCATTCAATCATCATATGCATAATCATGTAAAAACCAAGGTGCTTCATCATTTACAAGTGGTGAACAATATTTATTTCAAATTCATGCTCTCTTTTGTTGATCACAATATAATATGGAGTATCAAAACATTATCATGGGAATTTGAAAATAATTTATCATTCATATTTATCAAACTTCCATGGAAAATCTCAAATCACATACGAATGATTTCAACCATTGAAGTATATAGGCAAACAATTCCCATGACATAAAGTAAATGACTTAGAAATCATATTGAAAGCAAGATATTAGCATTTGATTGAAAACCCCTATTCAAAAGCATGCATGTTCATAAAAACTACACCCAAGAGATTTTTGGATAGCCCCACGTACCTCTATTTCCAAGGATAATAGGTGTTTGTTGAAGCTTGCGGATTGATGAATCCAAATATGTAATTATCTTTGAAAACCTACGGTCAAATCTTGAACTATTTGGATTTTTATTTTGAAACCCTAAGGAGAATCTTGAGCACTTTTGATGAAAGAATATGTATTTTGGGGTCCTTGGAACTAAATCTCGTGTTTTAGGGCTAAGTAAGGGTGGAAAAGAACCACTTTGTCCTCAACACGGAGTGTTTAAATCACCGGAATTCCTTACATAGGCGCCGCCCATCCCGTTGACTATGTTCACATAGGCGCCGCCTAGGCTATCGCCTATGTTTGCATAGGCGCCGCCTAGGCTATCACCTTTGTTTGCATAGGCGCCGCCTAGGCTATTGCCTTTGTTTTCCAGTGGCCATGGGCGATTGGTTAGACGATGCTTATCACTTTGAAGGGCCATAACTTCTTGCTTGGGTTTCAGATTTTTGCCAAATTGGTATCGTTGGAAAGCTAACTCGAATACCTATTATTTGACATGTAGTAGGCTTCCTAATTTGACATATCCAGAGAGTTATGGTCGATGGAAGCTGACACATTTTACAACATCTACTAAAACTTAGTCAATCGAAATAGTTCCAACTCGTCCTTAAGTTGAAGGACCTGTATGGTCTAAATTCAAGCTTGAGCGGATTCACATGCTACACAATAATTAATATGCCGTATTGGCATAGGATTTTATGGCTTCGGGATTAGCAACGCATCAAAATCATGGTCTATATTGTAGCCCAAATTGCGGGGCGTTACATTATCCCCCCCTTAGGATCATTCATCCCCGAATAAAGATGCGGGACATAGATAGACACGATTTCAAGCATAAAAAAGGACTAGGAAAGATACGATAGGAATAGTACCTTCTGTCTCCTCCTTCATTAAAGCAAACAAATTGGGATATCTGATTCTCATGTCATTTTCTAACTCCTAAGTTGCTTCTTTGACTTTCTGATTCCTCCACAGTACCTTTACTAAGGCTATCTCTTTGCTCCTCATCTTTCGAACTTGGCGATCTAAAATTTCAACGGGCTCTTCTTCGTAAGACAAGGAGTCTGTCACTTTGATACCCTCTACTGGCAATACCATAGAATGATCTCCAATGCATTTCTTCAACATGGATACATGGAATACCGGATGAACGGAACCCAAACTTACAGGCAATTCTAACTCATATGCAACTGTACCAATTTTTTTCAAAATCTGATGTGGCCCTACATAATGAGGGCTCAATTTACCCCTTTTCCCAAATCGCATAACTCCTTTCATAGGAGAAACCTTGAGAAACACCCAATCACCAATTTCAAACTCTATTTTTATTCTCCAATGATTTTTACTTTCTCCATCACCTGATGAACAAGATTAGGCCCATACAACTGAGTCTCACCCAGTTCATACCATCATATCAGAGACCTACATCTCCTCTCATACAAGGCCTTAAAAGGAGCCATCTTGATGATGTCATGGTAGCTATTATTGTAGGCGCATTCTATCAGTGACACATCATCTACCCAACTACCTTGGAAATCAATGATGCATGCCCTCAACATATCTTCGACGGTCTGAATGGTACCCTCATCTTACCCATCCGTCTGAGGGTGGAAAGCTATGCTCAAATTCACTTGTGTACCTAAACCCTTCTGAAAGGATCTCCAAACTGAGATGAAAACTGCGTACCTCTATCGGATATAATGGACACTGGTGCCCCATGCAATCGAACTATCTCCTCAATGTAAATCTTAGCATAACCCCCTCCATCTTCAAAATCTAAGAGTCGCACTCCCAGATTTGCAAGGCGATGAATATCCTTCACCATCTCTTTCTTTCCTTCTTCTACATGAGAAAAGATGCCCATAGACAACCTTCTGAGGGCGTCGACTACAACATTTACCTTGCCCGGATGGTAATGCAGACTCATATCATAGTCTTTCAAAAGATCCATCCAACGCCTCTGCCTGAGGTTCAATTTTTTCTGTGAGAAAACATACCGTAAACTCTTATGGTCAGTATAAATATCAATATGCACTCCATAGAGATAGTGCCTCTAGATTCTAAGTGCAAACACCACGACTACTAACTCTAAGTCATAAGTGGGGTAATTACGCTCATGCACCTTTAACTGCCTAGATGCATAAGCTATCACCTTACCACGTTGTATCAATACACAACCAAGTCCCACACGGGATGCATCACAATAAACCGCAAAATCATCTACACCCTCGGGAAGGGTCAAAACAGGAGCAGTAGTCAGCTTGTCCTTCAATTTCTCAAAACTATTTTCACACAAGTCAGACCACATAAACTTCATCTTTTTCTGAGTCAGTTTAGTAAGTGGAGCAGCTATGGAAGAAAAACTCTCTACGAACCTTATGTAATACCCCGCCAAACCCAAGAAGCTCTGAATATCGATTGGAGGCATGGGTCTAGGCCATTTTATCACTAATTCAACTTTCTGGGGATCCACTCTTATCCTGTCACTAGACAAAATATGCCCTAGGAAGGCAATAACGTCTAACCAGAATTCATACTTAGAAAATTTGGCATACAACTGATGATCCTTAAGGGTCTGAAGGATAATTCAGAGGTGATTGGCATGATTCTCTTTACTCTTAGAATAGATCAAAATATCATCAATAAATACAATGACGAACAAGTCAAGAAACTAA
>NC_061113.1:43042195-43092853 GCF_002878395.1 Capsicum annuum | reverse complement strand
TACCTCTATTTCCAAAGATAATAGATTTTTCTTGAAGCTTCTGGATTGGTGATTCCAAATATGTAATTATCATTGAAAACCTACGGTCAAATCTTGAACTATTTGGGTTTTTATTGTGAAACCCTAAGGAGAATCTTGAGCACTTTAGATGAAAGAATATGAATTTTGGGGTCCTTGGAACTAAATCTCGTGTTTTAGGGCTAAGTAAGGGTGGAAAAGGACCACTTTGTCCTCAACATGGAGAGTTTAAATCACCAGAACTCCTTACATAGGTGCCGCCCATCCCATTGCCTATGTTCACATAGGAGCTGCCTAGGCTATCGCCTATGTTTGCATAGGCGCCTCCTACTCTATTGCCTATGTTTTCCAGTGGCCATGGGCGATTGGTTAGGCGACGCTTATAACTTTGAAGGTCCATTTCTTGCTCGGGTGTCAGATTTTTGCCAAATTGGTATCATTGGAAAGCTAACTCGAATACCTATCATTTGACATGTAGTAGGCTTCCTAATTTGACATATCCAGAGAGTTATGGTCGATGGAAGCTGACACACTTTACAACGTCTACTAAAACTTAGTCGATCGAAATAGTTCCAACTCGTCCTTGAGTTGAAGGACCTCTATGGTCTAAATTCAAGCTTGAGCATATTCACATGCTACACAATAATTAACATGTCATATTGCATAGGATTTTATGGCTTTGGGATTAGCAACACATTGAAATTATGGTCTATATTATTGCCCGAATTGCGTGGCATTATAGAAATATAGATAGGCTGAGTATCTGGGAGAAGGTCAATACTGAATCTATTTCCCTATCGGGAGGTACCCCTTGCAAATCTTTGGGAAAGATATCAGGAAACTCATTGACTACACTGACTAACTGAACTATTGGAGTCTCAGGCTTAGTGTCTTTGACTCAAACAAGATGATGGATACACCCTTTTGGTATCAAATTTCTGGCTTTAAGGTAGGATATGAAATGACTCTTGGGAGATACTGAAATTCCTTCCCACTGAAAGACTGGATCATGTGGAATTTGAAACTTCACCATTTGGGTGCGACAATCTATGGATGCATAACAAGAATGGAGCAAATCCATAACAAGAATAAGTTCAAAGTCAACCATATCTAACTCTACTAGGTATGCTAACATAAGTTTTTGGAGGATAGTGATAGGACACTTTCTATAGATCTATTTAGTAACAACTAACTCACACACTGGGGTAGAAACTAAGAAGAGCTCATGGATTTTTCAGGACCTATTTCAAAATTCACTTCAACTAGTGGGGTCACATAAGAGAAACTCGACCTGGGGTCTAAAAACACATAAACATCAAGATGAAAGACACAAAGCATACCAGTAACAAAATCTGGTAAATTCTCATGCTTCTAATGAGATGGTAAATCATAAAACTAATTCTATCACTGATCGCCACCGGTATTAGATGATGCACCCTGAGGAGGGACTGAGCGACCTAGAGGAGTTTGTACACTAGTAGCGTGAGTCTGGGGATGAACATTTTTTCCCTGCTTAGCATGCAGACACTCTTTGATTCCATGTCCCAACTTACCACAACCAGAACAACCTTTCTGGCCTAACAAGCCCTCACCAGGATGATTCTTACCATACATAGCACATAGAGGATAACTGAGTTTTCCACTCATACTATTCTGAGATCTAGACATAGAAGACTTACCCCACTGCTCCTGCCTAGCTCTGGGAGTAGGAGCACTAACTGAAGTTGGTGCTGGCATAGATAAACAATTTTGAAATTGCGAACTATTTCCCTTTCTAGACCTAGTCTGGCCATACTCAAACTGCCTGATTCTAGCCTTCTTATTTCCCCTCTCTTCCCTTTAACTTCTCTGCCTCAATCTGCTCAGCATGAATCATCAACCTGCCAAGATCTATGTACCCAATAAGCATGGTATTCCTACACTCCTTGACTACCAAACAAGATACTCCAGTAACAAAATTACTCATACTTGCCCTAGGATCAACCATCGTATCAGGGGCATACTTAGAAAACTAATTAAACTTAAGGCAGTACTCCTTCATTATCATCGAGCCCTGCCTTAAGTTCACAAACTCCTCTATCTTTCCTTTTCTTATTTCACACAAAAAGAACCTACATAGAAATGAATTCTAAAATACTTGCCAACTCATAGGAGTTGCATTCTTACCTCTACCATTCTTCCATATAACTACCCAATCACACACTATATCCTTTAGTCTATAAGATGCCAACTCTACATTCTTCTCTTTATAACTATGCATAATCTGGGTGATCTTCTTCATTTCATCTAAATAAAGGTGCGGTTCCTCACCTTCTTTTAACCTAAAAAACTCTGGCAGATTCATTCTTATGAAATCTCAGATTTTTGCTGCTGCTAAATCACTATTCTACTAAAGTAGGACTGCCACCTGATGGTTGCCCTGAATATTGGCAGTCACTGCCTGGGCCAATGCCTAATAGGCAGCCCAAAATTTAGCATGGGATACATTCTCATTCAGAAGGTTAGCAAACTGGGGTGGCTGGATATCATTTCTATAGGCATTAGCTCAATAAGGAGGCATATCAACTGTCACATAAAAAAACAAGTTAAAAGTAGACAGAGATACTGTAAGCATGATAGATCATGAAAGAAAAAGATTATTTCCTGAAAATGTCCTATAGCATCTTTCTTATAAATGTGGCATTCTTCACACCCATGATCAAGACTCTACGTAACGTGGCTTGTCTGACTCCCTAGGGCTTTTATAAACCTTAGGCTTTGATACTAAGTTTGTAACACCCCAAATCCTGATCTCGAGATATCACATGGAGCTCAAGACTATGAGTATCCTTGAGCTAACCCTGTCTATCTTCTACTAAGTCTAAATCTTATAACAAGGGAATATAGATATGAAAATCATACCAAATACAAAAGATTGTCTGAGCTAACTGAGAATATCTGAATATAATCTCTAAAAAATACTAGACTCAATAGTCTGAACAATCAATACTGAATAATCTAAAATTATATCTAGCAGTCTGACAAGCCTCTACTACTAATAACAAAAGAGTCACTAGGACAAACCCACGGCTGACTCAAACTGTCTGAATCATATATACTAATAAACTAAAAAACTGAAAGACTAAGTCCCCAAACTATGAGGACTTACCAACTGTCGGAATGTAGAGAGAGATACTCAAAATCAATCTCGCTGCTGGAACTGAGCACTTAAACCTACATTATGAGACAATGTAGCTTATAGACGTATATGTGGATCAGAACTTTTAGACTATACTGAGTATATGGGGGTGAATGCATAAGTAAAAATAATTCTCAACGTCATCACTATTTATAAAATAATGCATGCCAAATGTAAATGACTCACATGAGCTAGAATATCTAAAAATTGTAAATCATAATCAAGAATAGCAAAACATGTTGTATAAATCTAGTGAATCATAATATTTGGTTTCTAAAAGTTGTACTGGTATTCTATCTTTAAATCATACTATCTAGTGTAGACAGGACTCACTTCTATATCTGAAATCTAAAAGTTTGAAGGCTCATAGCTAATATCTTTTGTGAAACAACGTCTGAATAAAGTTGTGAGCCTTTACACTTAGTTTCTAAAAGCTTTTCTGTTAGGATTATTCTATTGTGAAATCTGTAGTTTGTTGTTTGTTGGGAAATTTACTCCAAAGCTATTTTTTTTACTTTTACTAGTAGGGAGGTTCTTCTAACCGACATAAACCATGTAAGCTATCATGGAGTCCAACGTCTAGTTCCCTTATGGGAAAACCTTATGTTGGGGAGAGGTGACATACTTTTGCCAAGGAGTATAACCGAATCTAAATGATCACATCTGTATCTGTCATCCATATAGAAATGAAAATAATCTGATAATCTGAACCTATGTTAGCTCGTAGTTTTGGGGCATGCGAACATACCCAACTCAATGCTAAATACTACTCCCTTTAATCTGTATGCTCATTCTGTTGGAAATCCACTTTAAAATCTAGTATAATAATTTAATACAAAAATCAATCGTATAATTGCTAAGTTAAACTATAATCTAAAACTGTAAAGTGGATTTCATATTCAAGATGAGAAGAAAAGATCAAATCTTTATCAAAATTCTAAAAATAATCTAGTCATAGGGTGCTTATAGCACAATCAAACTTGAAATAGCTATATCCAACTAGGGCTTAATGACCCATGCATCAAATTCATGTTAAAACATCATAATGTTCATGCTTGATGATGTAAATATTGACAATTCAACCCAAAATCTGGAATTTACTGCAATATGTACGAAAATACACATGTAATTCAACTTCTAAATCACTTGAAATCTCATAATCTTGCAAATAACAACAATAGGTATGAACCCTAATTTGAAACTCAAGTATATGCATACAAAATCATGTAGATTTGTAATTAAAAACTAGTTTTGGGCATAAGGATGAAAGAATATCCTTGTTCATAAACCCCACATACCTTAATTGATGAAATTGATGAGAACATTTAATTTTGGATTCCTATTTGTGCTTTTGAAGATGAATTCTTGAAGTTCTTGAATTGAGAATCCTTAATCTTGAGTTATCTTAGAAGAAGAATGGAGGAAATTTGATTTCTTAGAGGTTAAGATTTTGAGCTCAAGTGTTTTCTTTGAGAGAGAATTGATGAAAATATGCATAAAGTGCTTAGAATGAGCTTAATCCTGTGTTATCCAAGAATTGGGGCTTGGAAAAATACCAAACTACCCTTTTAAAATTTTTAATCGGAACTAGAAAAAGAAAGAAAATTCTCGATTTGGCAAGCCACCGTGATGCGCCACTATCGCAGTGGCTCACTGGAAATTGACTATTGCGAATTGTAAAATCAACGCGACGTGGAGCTTTCATGGTAAGCCATTAATTGCCATTTAGGCCATCACTACAATGCGCCACCATCGTGGTGTGCTACTGGAAATTAACAATTGATAAATGGAACTTTAATGCAACGTGGGCCAATCGCGGAGGTCCACTAGAAATTGACAATTTCCATTTTGGTCTTCACTGCGACGTGGTGCTTGTCACCGCGACGTGGTGCTTGTTGAAATGCCATACTGTATTACTAAAAATGTCATAACTTCTCAACCGAGTATTAGATTTAGGAAAAATTAATATCGTTGGAAAGATAATTCAATTTTCTACACACTAGAGGGTCTAGAATTGAAAAATTCTATATGTATCAAGGGTTATTAATTTTTAAAGCTAACTTTTGACATTCTAGGAGCTAAATTGAGCTAGAAAAAAGTGTGGGGTCTTACAGTTAGTTAGAATGAGAATGCAGATAAAGTTTACAAAATTAAGATTTTATTTCCTTAACTGTAGATCTAGATTGTATAATGGGAATTTGGATGGCCCACCAGATGTTGGGTGAAGATCATTGACCTAACTATTTTTAATATTCCTCTGTTTCTTACGTTTGGGTGAAGTTATTTAGCTTCTTCACTTGAGTAGTCCATAATTTATTTTTTTCTTACCATTGCATTACATCATTTGCATTTCTATTAAGTTGTTTGTTAGTTGTGTAGTTTGTTCTTTCTTTATATATTCATGTGTAGTTATTTGTATACTATTATTATACTAGTAGTATTTATATTGTTTGGTGATATTGGTTGAGCCACCATTAGGAACTATTATTTATGTAAGTGGAAGCATACTTATAGTATTTTTTATATGTTTAGTTTTCTACTTTGCTTGGTCGTTCTATAATGCCTATTGAATACATGAGGACGTACTCACTCTTACTTTCTATACCCTTTTGGTCCAGATCCCAATTCCAGTGCGACCCGCCGAGCTAGAGTTCGTGTTGTGTTTTGGTTGTTTTTAAGTACAAGTGATTTCCTCATTTGGAATATTGTTCCAGAATCATAATATCTATTGTTCCAGAATCATAATATCTCTATCTCATCTTTATTTTAGATTTCATCTACAAAGTTATCAATTTCCACATTCTTTGTCAATTTTAAGTTCTCTTTATTCATGATACTAGACTTAAGATTTGAGTTGTATTTATTTCATCTTGAGGTTTGGTTATTATATCATTGGCCTAAATTATTTTAAAGTCTTGTATTTGGTTGTTGTTTATTTTATTTTCATATTTTATCTCTTTTGGGAGTTGGGCTTACCTACTAAGGTTGAGATAGTGTAGGTCTCATCATGTCCTCAGATTCAAGGTTGTGAAAAATTGGTATTAGAGCACTAGGTTCACTAATCTCATGAATAAAAGAGCAAGATGTCTAATAGAGTCCAGTGGATCGATACTCTTTAATCCATATCTATCTATAGAGAACGCGGGATATCTTTAGAAAAAACTTCTCAAACCTTTTTCGTTGTCATGGATGTTGTTTATGTTAGTATTCTAAACTTTTCTTTCACTCTTTATATGTAGATAGTGAGGACTAGATCTAAAGTTATTGAGGATTTTAAGTGACCACCCGTTGTTGGATCCCATCCACAAAGCGAGTTAGGTATCGCAGTCAACTTATAGATAGAAGCCAAGAATGAGGAGCATATTTGGCTATTGGATGAGCTAGAGTAGCCTCTCTCAAGCTTGAGAAAAGTCATGATGAGGTGTCTTATCATCTAGAGGATGTAGGACCAGCTCAATTCTTTTAGGGTTTTGCTTTTACTCCAGTGTAACAAGATCTACTAATTTGTCCATTGGGTCGTTTGGATGGCATACTACATATAGGTATTCTACTAGGTATATCATATTGTTCTTAGACTATAGGAGGTGTACAACCGCAAGGGTGGGCTCTTACTCATAGTTTTCAGACTCTAGGGGCATAACAAACTACTATAATGGCCCCATATATTGGGACATTGCTAGCTAGACTCGTTGTTTTGCCTATAGGTCCAGGTTTTGTAATGTTAATTGATGATCAGAAGAAACTTAAGAGATTTATTAGATTGGACCATCCTAATTTTTGTATTACTCTTGGTGCGGATGCTTATGAGTTTCTGAACAATTGTCAAATGTGTTTTCATAACCTCTATTTGCTTGAGTACCATGGTGTTGCCAATAGTACCTTCAAGTTTACTAATGGGGCTAGGCAGTAGTAGAGATTTAATACCCAAAAATATGTTGGACATGTTGGTTCTCTCCTATAGTGTTGGATAAGTTATACCCTAAAATACCCAAGTTCATGGAACTTTGAATACCCAGAGCCTAATCTCTATGACACTCTAATAAAATGGATCCTAGCCTCTATGAACATTGCTAAAATGGAGCCTAGCCTCCATTGCTCTCTACTAATGCTGCAACCTACTGTTTGCCGACCAAACTTGTTCCAACTTTGTTTCTTCTATTCCTTGACTCTGTAGCACGTTCAAATTGTGGTAAACTACTATTTTTATGGTCCAACCTCATCCAAACATTCTCTTTAACATCGATCCATGACTTTGATTGCATAACATCTGATTCTTGATGAGGTTTTGACTTCAATTCTCATATTCCCTAGCTTGAAGAGCTTCATTTATGCACTTCTAAATCAATTGTTCACATTAAGCTTGCTCCTTGTTTCCTCACCCATTATGGCTTATGTATGACTTTTTTTATCACCTAAATAAGCTCAAATAGACTCCTACAACAACTTATCACAAGAGTTAGACCATGCAATACACAAAACTTATCAAAACTATATAACAACAAGCATAACTAAGGTTGATTTAACTTGTTATCTCGTCAAATCTTCCCTAAGCTATTTTAACTCTTGCATTGATTAAATTAAACTATTAACTACCTAAGCATGACTCTTAGAACACAATTAACAAATATGAACTTTATACTCCATTAAGCACATCAAGTTTTCCTCAAAACTAAGATAAATGTGATTAAATAATGACTCTTACGTGTATAAATAATCCTAAGATCACATTACTACATTACTATAGTTAGAAAATAAAGTATGAGGGTTAAGGAAATACGTGTGGTGATCTGGGCCTCTAATGTAATCTAATCAAGTTTTAGGGTCTCAAAACTCACCCTGATCTCCAATCTAGTAGCATCACATCAACGATGGTACTAGTGGTGACAGATGCAATCAAAGATATAGTACTACCGAGGATAACCGTTGTACCCTTACCACCATCACAACATCAACTCTTGAGGCATCATGAAGTATGAAGCTATTGGCTATATTCCCCCTCTTATGAATCTTAAATAAGTGGTCTTAGGAGGATTGCTTACTTGCCTCCATCACTTTCATCATCTCTTCTTTATCCTTTTTTTGTTCACTAGGCTGGATTCACACCATTTTTGGTACTCTTTTCTTTTCCCTTGTTTCACGATATGTTAGGCACCTCAACACTCTCAAACTCCTTCATCACAGGCATAGTTAAGTCAAAAATGCTAGAACTTATCTAGACTATAAGTCCATAATTACAACATGAAGAGATGAAAGATCCTCTTTAATCATATTTAAGTTCAAGTACTTAACACCCTAAATCTAATCATTCAAACTTTTCTTAAATCTAACAAAATGTGTTTGCATCCCAAATATCTTTGTCTTAATCTTACCCTTTACCCATGGTTGGACTCCTTTCTTGATTTTTCCAACCCTCACCTTAACTATGGGCAACTTTTTTTATAATTTCTATAGGAGGTCATTCAAGAATAGAATGTACCCAGTGATAAATGGGCAACTAATGGACTAGGTAGAGAAGTCGGCAATATATGAACTGATGACGGTCTCTGCCTCAAGACTCAAAAGGTGTGGTCCCAATGTCTTCAAATACAAGCATATATATCTTTATGTACATGCTCTATTGAAAGGCCTTCTCTAATAATACGGCACAGACTATATCATCTAGTTTACAATCATCATATTCCTAAACTGTAGGAGTTAACGATGAGGGTGTTCATAACCCATAGTATTTTTTTGCCTTTGATGTTACTCTAATGTATTATGGTGGTTATCTCATTATGCCTAGTAGCATCTTGAGTATGCTCATCTTGCCAAGCCTCTTTCTCGCGTTACATTTGAGTTGATTCTTGCTTTGAGTATGATGTTTCCTGTCATGATTTCCATCATGAACTCTATTGTGTACTCCATCATTAACCATTTTTATCTAATTTCTCATAGTCTTTTAAATTTCAAGATAAAGTAAAATTAGGGGATTGCCTTGACTTCGAGTATTGGGCATGCACCTATGTGCAACGTAAAACAAAACAAAACCAACAAAAAAAGTAAATGATGTAAGCAAGTACTAATAGTTAAATAAACACAATCGATCTAATTCTAAATCATATTCCCCAAAAATAGTACCAAAATTAGTTGTTGCCTAAATTATACTTTAATAGAAAGTATAAACCGAACGTCAAATCAAACATAGAATACAACTAAGGTTGGGATCAATCCCATGAGTATTATGGTTAATACCTCAATCAATGTGGCTATTAGTCGCTATTTTCCATTAGGTCAAGTAGAAAACTAACAATTTTTAAATTATTGAATAAGTCACAAAGTATCAATTTAGTAGGTTTGTTATCAATGAGAATGGTGAACTAGGATTGTGTTACCCATGATTTTATAACTTAGTAGATATTCGTACTAGTGTTCTAGCTTGGTTCATGCAAGATTGATAAGTTAGGTTTATTTGAATGGATGGTTGCCTATAAAGATGACTATTCTCAACTGATCATTAGGTCTCATGATCTATACATATTAATCTTTACCCTTTATCCTATATTAGCTATTTCCAGTTAAGGTCAAGTTATTAGATGAGGGTTGGTAGCCTCAAATCTCAATTGTTACCTTATCATCCTTATCATACCATTAATGCATTATTTGTATTTCATTTATGTTGTTTGCCAGTTGTGTAATTTATCCTTCTGTGGTATATTTATGTATAGTTATCCTTATACTATTATTATACTTGTAGTATTTATATTGTTAGGATATACGACTTGAGCCACCACTAAGAAATTTTATGTATGTAGGAGCAAGCAGGCTCATAGTAATATTTATATGTTTAGTGAAACATCCTGGTTTTGACCCTTAGAAAATTTTTGATTTTAAGCTCACTGGACATCATACAACTTATGGGTACTAGTCGTATAATGTGGTATGGTTTAGGGTCCCTCCACTCTTATAAAAATTAGTATGGTTTGGTTATATTCTATCGAAGGTACGATTAGGCATCTTACTAGTCGTATGTAAGGGTACGGTAGTATGGTACCTAACCATTTGATGTCCTACGTCTAGCCTAGAGGATTTTTTCTAGGGTACAAATCGTATGATTGGGTATGATTTGGTCTAGGGGCTCATATGTTGGATAGTGTTGGAGTCCAACTTTATTCCTAGGGTACGAGTGGTATATACCACTCGTATGTTTGTGTACAAGTTGAGGGGGCAAGTCGTACCCTCCTATACATGTTTTATAGATTTTAAGCTGAGGACATTTTAGACATTTACCACCCTAAAACCCTTAAGTCCCCAGTTCTTAAAATATATTGTGTCCCCTCATAACATACTTTGAAAGATCAAAATACATCAAAATCCTCTCTAAACTCTCTTAAAGATTGGGCTAGGGTTTTCTCCTAGTGTTCATATAGAGGCTCAAGAGTCAAGTTTCTTCCGCGAATATTCGCGAATAAGGCATGTGAGTCCTCTCATTGTTAGTTCTCAAATATCATGTGTTTTAACTATTTATTATGATTCATAAATGGTGGTTTTGAAAACCAATGTTGAGGGTTTTGATACATATTTTTGGGTATTATCTACTCTTTGTTTAACCTATTTTTATACATGTTTTTGATGATGGTTTGAACATGTGGGTGCATGGTAATTGTAGTTTAACAAATGGGTCATGGGTAACCCTAAACTTGATGATTTTTACTTTGGTTTTGGTCTTGGTAATGGTATACCCTCAAAGTGTTTGTTAAAATACCTAAGAGAATAAATTAGTCATATGTTAATGGTGTTTTGAAATAAGGCATTAGCCTAATGAATATGCATAGTTGGCAAATGGTATTGTAAAGGCCTTGTTGGCTATATAATGATTAAAATGGTAACCTTGGTAGTTTAATTGGCTAAAAAGGGTTTGAGTCCTTAAATATTAAATTGATTTATGTCTCTACTAGATATTGGGTTCTAATCCCTAAACTTTGCATTAAACAAGTGTCTTCGTTAGACAATGGGTTCGAGTCCCAAGGTCAAATGAATGATTGGTTGATTGATAATAGTAATGGCATGTTGTACACTTGCAAGTAGTGTTGGTATGATGATACCAACGAAGTGCCTTTGGTAAGTAATTATCTTAATGGTTGAGTATGAGTAATGTTAGTTTTAAATTTGGCTTAAAAAGTGGGATGTGTAACAGGGCTGTAAAAGTGGAGTCCGAAGGACTAACACTGAAAACCACGCTAGCCGGTGTGGGTGTCAATATGACCAGGTGGTTCGAGTCCCCTAAATAAATATATGAATGGGAGGTTCGATATCACAACCCGAGACTACCCCCTAGTCATAACACGGTGTTTGGAACCACAAATGATCTCAAGCTAACCCATGAACTGGCATACTGCTTGGACAGCTGATTTAGAATATATAAAATAGCTAAGTTTGTTGTGCGGAAACATAATCATGACATAGTTTGAAGAAATATGATACTGCTAAAGTTTACAACTAGATAAAACTGAAGAGAGAACTGCAATTTACATTTTATGACTTTGACTGACTATCTATGAAGCCTCTACTATTGTAATACCACATACTTTTTCCTAGCTCAGTTTAGCTTCTAGTATGTCAGGTGTTATCTTTGAAATTGTATAACTCATGATGCATGTATAATTTTCTAGCTCTAGACCCTCCAATGAGTAGATAATTAAAATAGCTTTTCAACGATACCAATTTTGCCTTAATTCGATACTCGATTGAGAAGTTATGGCGATTTTAGTAAAAAATAGTAGGGCATCGTGATAAGCACTGCGTCGCGGTGAAGGAAAAATTTGCAATTTCTTGATTCCAGTGAAGCACTGGGATTAGCCCGCATTACGGTGAAGCTCCAGTTCCCATTCATCCCATTCCAGTAGCTCATCGTGATTAGCCTATGTTGCGCCAAAATTCTCAATGGGATATTCACTGTATTGCGATGGAGTGAAAAATGGCACTCGTTCTTTTCCAGTGATACAACATGATTTTACCACGTCGCGTCAGAGGCCAAAATGCAATCATCTTTTTTCCAGTAAGCCATTGCGATAGTGGCGCATCGCGGTAGGAGGTAGAATTGGGATTTTTCCAATTTCAAATTAAATTTTAAAAAGGCAACCTAGCTATTTTCCAAGCCCCCAAATCATGAATAACAGAGGATTAAACTAATTCTAAGCCTATTATGCTCACTTTTCATCAACTTACTCTCAAAGAAACCCTAGAACATTAAACTTTCCTTCTCAAGAAATCCAAATTCCACTATTCTTGTTCCAAGATAGCTCAAAATTAAAGATTCCCAATTCAAGAACTTCAAGAGCACAAATAGAAAATTAAAGTTCAAGTTTCTTAATCTAATCATCAATTAAGGTATGTGGAGTTTTCAACAAGGATACTTCTTTAATCTTCGTGCTCAAAATGAGTTTTTCAAGTTAATTTTACATGAATTTACATGAGTTTTGAATTAGGATTTATACCGAATATTAATATTTGCAAGATTATGAAATTTCAAATGAATTAGAGGTTGAATTGCATGTCTACTTTCGTATTTTCATGCGTATTGCAGAAATTTTCAGATTTAGAGTTGAATTATCACTATTTTCATTATCAAGCATGAACTTTATTACGATTTGACATAAATTTGATGCATGATGTATTATCCCTAGTTTGAAAATTGTTGTTTCAAGAAGATTATGTTTTTAAATATCCCATGACTTGTTATATTCAGATTTTGAACAAAGATATTGATCTTTCAATCTCAACTTAGATATGAAATCCACTTTACAAATTTAACTACATTTTACAATAAACAGATTCACAAGAGGTTTTCATTGTAAACCTTTACACTAATTTTAAAAGTGGATTTTCTACAGAATAAGCATACAGATTAAAGGGAGTAGTATTTAGCACCGAGTTGGGTATGTTTACATGTCCCAGAACTATGAGCCAATATAGGTATAGATTATCAGATTTTTCTCATTTCTATATGGATGACAGTTACAGATGTGATCACTTAGATTAGGTTATACTTCTTGGCAAGAGTATGACACCTCTCCCCAACGTGAGGTTTTCCCACAAGGGAACTAGACGTTGGACACTATGATAGCTCACTTAGTGTATCTCAGTTTGAAGAACCTCCCTAACAGTAAAGATTTGCAAAATACTTTCTTTAAAAGTACTTCTCTACATCCTAGTAGCAAAGACTTATAGAACAACTTTTAGAAACTAAGTGTAAAGAATCACAGTTTTATTCAGATATTGCTTTACATATGACATTAGCTATGAGATTTCAGATTTTAGTTTACAGATACAGAAGTGAGTCCTGTCTACACTTAGATAGCATGATTTAAAGACAAAATACCAGTTCATCTTTTAGAAACTAAATGTTATGACTCACTATATTTATGCAACATATTTTGCTATTCATGATTATGATTTTCAGTTTTCAAATATTCCAGCTTATGTGAGTCATCTACATTTATCATGCATTCTTTTACAAAACTATAATAATATTAAGATATTGATTTACTCGTGCATTCATCCCAATATACTCAGTACAATCCAGAAGTACTGATCTACATATACATCTATGTGCTACATTATCTCATAATGTAGGTTCAGGTGCTCAGTTTCAGCAGTGTGAGTGATTTCGAGCATTTTCATCTACATCCCAACAGTTGTGGAGTCCTTATAGTTTGGGGACTTAGTCATTCAGTTTTTCAACTTATTAGTATAGATGATTCAGTAATTTCAGACAATTTGAGCCAGCTGGGGGTTTGTCCCAGTGACTCTCTAGCATTAGTAGTAGAGGCTTGTTAGTATTTTTAGTATTGATTGATCAGACTCTTTAGTTTAGTATTTTTAGATATTATATTCAAATAGTTTTAGCTTAGCTCATATAGAATTCTGTATTTTAGCTTTGATTATATATCTATACTTTCCTATTATGAGTTTCTTATTTAGTAGAAGGCTTACAAGGTTAGCTTAAGGCTACTAGTAGTCTTGAGCATCGTGTGATGTCTTGGGACCCATTTTTGGGGCGTTACAACTATATTGACTATAGATAGCTGGGACATGCCTACAACTACCACAAATCAATACATCTGAATAAATACAATATAGTACATGAACTACTAACTGGAGTCCCCAAAATAGGAGAACTCATCACTTGCTGACTGGAAGCTGCAACTGTCTGATTATGACGTGTAGGCTACAACTGGTACCTACATTATAAGACAATGTAGTATATAGGCATATATGTGGATCGGTACTTTAGAATGTACTGAGTAAGCAAGGTGAATGCAATAAACAAAACTAAGTAGATACATAATCTTAAAGCATGCATGCTAAGTTCTAGTAGACTTACCAAGAGACTGAAATCAACTGAAATTCAAATTATCTTAAAGCATGAGTAATAAACATAATCTGATAAGATGGTGAATCACTACACTTAGTTTCTTAAAATCTTTTCTTTTGTAAAATAAGTAAAACTAAAGATGGGAAGAGTAAAACGTAAATACTGTATGAAAATCTCATATAAATATAAATAGACTGTAAAACTGAACTAAGGGTCATGTATGGATATTGAGCATGAAAACATGAACATGTAGTATTTTAGAACACAAGACAGCATAAACCTGTTTCTGAGATAATATGTAATCTAGAAGACTGAAAGTTGTATGACTGAATTATTAAATATCTGTACACTTGGTCCAAAAAACCTAAGCTGAAATACAATGAATACTATACTGAGACTATGAGAGATATCATATAATTAACATTTCCTAATCTGAGCTAATTGGGGTCCAACCTTTAACCGGTTGGAAAGGTGTCAGTACCATGCAACGAATACTAACACTGGACTAAACTGGTGTCCCGAAGGACCAAGGAGTTAGTCCTAAACTAGCGGGTGACTCCTAAGAGAGTGTCAGTCCTAATATGGCGGGTCACATCTTATAATCCTATGTTTGCTACGTAGTTCTAGAACTTAGGGACTGCTACTAAGGACCCAGTCCTATCAGGCTGATGAACCCCCATCCCTAGGTTCGCTCAGTGCTAAATCCTACTCCCAACTGGACTGAAACTGAAATAATAATTGGCGCATGCATTGATAACTGTTAATCTCAGGTCATGGTATTCTAAAAATAACAGTGTATACGAATTCTAAGGTAATTGTAGACATGTAAACTGGTAGTGCTCAACATGATCATGGTGTTCTGACTATGATATTAAAACCACGGTACTTGAAAAATAAAAATCATGTAAAACACGTTGGTATTGGGAGTTCATAACCCACCAGCACTGAATGATTAATACGATATCAAACATGAAATACTGTAGTATGTAATCATGGTTCAAAGATCCAAAATCTGGACAACTAACCAAAAAGTGAAAAGATTGAACTTGAACATGGGAATATCTTAAACATGAGAAAACAACATGATTACATGGATAAATTTACAATTCACTATTATAACATGAAATTTACCTAGAGATGACATGAGAAATTGGAACTTGAATCATGAGATAATTCTAACTTTTATTCATGCAATCATACGTGGAAATTTAAGTATAAGAATAATAGTGAATTTGAGCATAAAAACATATTAAACTTAAGAAACTAGCAATTCTCATCAAAGTAATAAAATTCAAGATAAGACAACAAACTTGTAGTTGGAAACGTGAATAAATGCAACTCTTACGCTCTTTAGTCCCTTAATCACATGATAATGCTATATTTTCACACATAAGGATTTGGGGATGAATTATATCTTAAAACATGTAAATTTAACGTGAAAAATCATGAATTTGGACACAAGGTTGAAATATTAACCTTGTCCAAACCCCACATACCTTAATTGACAACTTCTTGAAGAAATCTTAAAATTGAAGCTTAAATCCTTATGTCCTTGAGAGGAAAAAACTTGAAATTATTCTTGGGGAAGGGAGGGTTTTAACATGAGTTGATTTGAAGAAGATGGGCAAATAATGCCCCTTTTAGTGTTACAAACCGTGCTTTGGACGTTTGGAGTTAAGATGAAAGGACCAAATTATCCCTTGACCCTTAAGGGACTGAAATGGTGTGGGAATAGACTAGAGGTGCGCCCTCCAGTTTGGGGGAGTAGCCCCCGTGGCACGGGCCTATCGCCTGCCCTTACTGCCTCTTACAAAAAAGGCCATAACTTTTCTCCCGTGTATCAAATTAAAGCAAAATTGGTATCGTTGGAAAGCTAACACAATAATATATTATTTAGTGGGTCAAACTGAAAACTCCATATATATCAAAAGTTATAAATGTTTAAAGTATACCCTTGTAGAATCAAATACAAAGATCTGGCCGAATCAAGGGCTCTTAGCTCAACTTCACTCTAAGTGATTCCTATGAACATTTTTCTCCTAAAAAGCATTCATAGCACTAGGATAATAATCATGACACATGTATTCAAATACAGCTCATGGGATTAGAGTTTACACATGTAGGAATGATGGTTCAAAGTCTAGCCTAAAAATATGGGGTGTTACATTCGAGTCCCCCATCATACATGCATTAGCGCTTAAGTCACCTTGATTATGTCGGGAGGTTTGAGTCCCCCGCTTAGGTATATATGGTTAGGTATATTCTCTGGTTCATGCGTCTACACGCACTGAGGCCCTTCTAGCTAGGGGAGAGCTGGCTCATATAGCCCAGGGTGCCTTGTTATGTGACGGTTATGCTACACAACCCAGGTTAATAATTTTAAAGTTCATGCTAATCTTTTTCCCTACCCTGGCATGGTATACATGTATATATATATATATATTGCATTGGTTATATGCATTGGTTGATTGGATTTGAACTATTGGCATTATTTTATCCTTATCCTTGAGTTATTTGCAAGCGCTCCAACCGCTAACCGTCTTCGATGCTATATCCCCAAATGATGTAGGTGTTGGTCATATTCTTATACCTCCTACTTAGTGATTTGTCATGACCCGAGGCTACCCCTAGTCGCGATAATGGTGCTTATGGTCACAAGTGATCACAAGCTAACCTGTGAGTTTGTACTTGTCGTGAGCACTAAAAACAATAGTAATGATAACAACATATGTTGAAAAATACTCTGATGGATACTGTAAATCTATAATATTGAAATACAAAATACTGAAATATTTGAAATAAATGATTAAACTAAAAGTAATTAATTGACTGTCTAACTAGTTTGTCTGATTGTCTGGAAGCCTCTAAACTGACTGAGGATTGACTGACTAAAATATAGAAGTACTAAAGTGACTGAAATAAATAAATCATGTCCTCGATGGATGAGGACTGACCACTATTGCTTCTGAGTGTCGCTGAGCTATCTAAGAATGACTAAAAAACTGTGCGTCCGAACCTATGTTATAAGACAACATAGCTCAAAGAAAAGTATGTGATCAGTACTTTGAATGTACTTGTATATAAGATGAGGACTAGCTAAAATGCATAAGATATCTAGGCATAAATACATAAATAGGTAATAGCTGAGAATGCAAGACCATGCATAAACCTGTTTATAGGATAATCTATAATTTAAAAGACTGAATAACAAAGATTATGTACAGTTGGTCAAGAAAACTTGAACTGAGTTATACTGAATATTATACTAAGACTATGAGAGGTATCATCTAACCGATATGCCCTAATCTGAGATATTCGGGGTCAAACCTATAACCCCAATTAGAAGGGTGTCAGTATTGTGCCACAGATGCTAACACTGGCTATGTGGACCCATTAATCTGATATCTCGAAGGACTAGGGAGTTATTTCTAAACTGGCGGGTAACCCCTAAGAAAGTGTCATTCCAAACTTGTGGGTGACATCTCATAATCCTATGTTGTCTACGTAGTTCTTAAACTTAGGGACTACTTCTAAGGACCCAGTCCTAACTAACGAATGAGCCCTCAGTCCTAGGTTTGCTCAATGCTAAATCCTACTCCGAACTGAACTGCCACTTTTACTGAACTGATCTAAGTTTAATTGAATATACAACTGAGATTTCTCATCATGGTCTGATTATAACAACTGACTAAATGATAATATTCATGGTTTAATTGAAATCATTTTTGAGATACTAAAATCATATAAAACAACTATGTATCAGGTGTTTATAACCCACCAACACTGAATAATTGTAAATTATGATATCAAGCTTGAAATACTGTAGTATGAAATCACAATTCAAAGACCTAAAATATGGTTATTTCATCAAACATGTAGTAAACATAAACTTGGACATGAGAATGCCTTAACATGTGGAAAAACATGATTACGTGACTAAATTCATAACTTGAGGGTAAATCCTGAAATCTAATCATGACATGGAAATTGTATCATTTAAAGCATAGTATGACTCATTCTACTTGGAAACACTTGTAACCATAACTTGAAATTGAATTAACAAGAGATTCATGGATTTATTTCATCAAGAACTTGTATAAACTCATAAATTAAATCAAAAGAGGGTTTTGGGCTCTATGGTGAAGGGAATCCATGGATGAATATCCCACATACCTCACTAGATGAATTCTTGAAGGTTCCTTGTGGATTTTTTGAACTTGAAGCTTGAATTTCTTGATTCCTTCTGAGAGGATTAGGGTTTGTTCTTAACATGAAATATGGTTTTCTTGAGAGAATTTATGAGTAAAAAGGCACATAATGCTCCTTGGGTACCCCAATCTCATGTTATGGATGAATTGGGTGAAGGTAATTAACCTAAACACCCTTAAATGATAAAAAACCAAAGTTGGACTAAATAGGGAGGGGGTGATATGGGCCTTAGAGTGGTGGACTACCCCGGATAGTACCTAACTTAAAGCAGAGGACTAACAAGAGCGGTGTTCGCCTTACCCTAGTGAACTAAAGGGGGCAACGCCTGCCTATCCTGGTGGTGCTTCTATTTTGGTTTTCTAAACACACCTCTATGCTCTTCTGAAAATTCTAAAACTCACCTGAAACATACTTTGAACAACACCGATCATGAATCAACTCAAAAATCGACATTCCAAGGTCAGGAAGGTAAAAAATAAAATCATCAAAGTTTAGGGGTCTTGAAAATAATTAAGTACTCAACACTTAGTGAAATTTCTAAGTATGGACCCCCTTTCAACATGCAATCGAGAGATGAATTGAGTTGGGATCTTACGGGATATTACACAATTGGACTCGGAGGAAGCTTGTGTTGACTTGAAGTAGTGAGCTTCCATACTTCGGAAGGTTTCATTTCTTGCTTTGAATTTCTTATGTCTTTATTGGTTTAGACTTGAACAATGGTTTTGCCTATGGTCGGGGGCATGTCCTAAATGAATATTCTTAGAAATTTTTTAGAGGCTTTGTATGGACAAACTGTGGACTTAGGAACTTTATGGTATGGATATGGACTTGGTTATTATTTTGGTTTTGTTATGGTTGTTGGTTGAGCATTGAACGGTTAGACTTGTTTGGGTTGGTCATAGTATTGGATCTATCCCAAAGTCTTTGCGTTGTTAATCATCTTATCTTGTTACATGTTTGGAATTTATCTAATTCGGGGTATCTATTGGTTGGTTGAATTGGGTAGCGGGGTGATCTTCGATCCTTGTTGGGCTTGAGATGCCCATTATGACAAGGCCTTGGTTTGGGTCGTGTCATTTAGCTTTCTGCTTACTAAGTACAAGTGGAACATACTCACTCCTACTTACTGTACCCTTTCGGTACACAACTCTTTGTGAGTGTTACTCCTGGAGCTTAAGTTTGTGTTGTGTTGGGGCTATTTCAGAGTATTAGCGAGTTCCTCATCTGGATCATTATTTGAACTTCTATCATATCTCTATCTTGTCTTAATTATATATTTCAAAGATAGAGTTGTGTATTTTTGTATTCTATGTCAGTTTTTACTGCTCTTTACTCATGACACTAGATTTTGGGATTTGAGCAGTGTTTATTTTAGTTTCAGATTTGGTTCTTATGTCATTGGTTTGACTTTATTTTAAGGTCTCATATTTGGTTGTTGTTTGTCTTCTTTTCATATTCTTTTTCTTTTGGGTGTGGGGCTTACCTATAAAGGTTGGGATAGGGTAGGTTCCATCATGACCTTAGTTTTTAGATTGTGACAACTTGTAAAGTCATTATCAACTAGGGATATGCTTCTCGTGTTGGGATACTTTTTGCATCTGGTTACTCTTCTGAAGACTAGATTACCTTGTTGAAAGTATTGGATATTTTCTCTATACTTATAGTATCTTCGATTCATTGCTTCATGTCTTTATTTGAACTAAAGTCCGGTCATGTTTTTACCTTATTTAAGTTCAAGTTAATGGACATTGCTTTCTTATTCTCATCATGATTGGAGAACTAGTAAGAGAGCTTGGTGCTCTGATCTTTACTAGTATGAAGGTTTCTATGCCATAAACTAAGGAGAAAGGTTTTCTCCAATGTTGAACTTTGGTGCAGCTCTGAATGCCCATAATACTTTGGGCAGGATTTTTCTCTAGAAACCTTTAGGTATTCCAACTTATTTTTGTAGTATTTTTACCATTTTATTTGTGCTCCTCTTGTTCATTTGCTTTGTGGTTATATGGTGTTGAATTTATCATTTTGATCCCTATTTCTTATAAAAATACCATCATTTTTTTTCTGATGAATTAGGAGCTATTGTAATAGGTAATCTCTTTGGTGCTAAAGCATCATATTATATGGGTTCAGGAGAAGTCGATTACTTCTTTCTCTCTTATCTTCTTAAAACAACCTATTTTAACCAACTTTAAAAGTCAGTTAAAAAATAAAACAAATTTTACATGGGCGGTCACTATCTAAAGTGGTACCCAAATATTCATTCCCCACTTTATGTACGACCATGGTGAAACTGCGTGGTGTAGAGATTTTCCTGGTTGAAGGATCATGAATTTACATAGATGACACTTGTCATATTTTTGGACAAATGTTTTGGCATCTTGCTCTATTTTTACCAGGAATAGCTAGCCTTGATTAGTTTCTTAACTAGGGAATCAATGCTAGAGTGATTACTATAAGAACCTTCATGAAATTCTTTCATCATATACATAATCTCACCTTCACCTTAGACCAGTGAAAGATCTTTGGTATAGTTGATTGTTCGCCATGCAATACCATGCAGCTTTTGTGCGAAGTATTCGGGATTTATTTGCATCTGCCAATAAATTTCCATATTTTTTGTAGTTAATGTACTGATTCCTCTAGTTCCATGCATGCCAAGCCTACGTGATTCATTTCATTGTGGCTAACGTTTGAGAGTTCAATTACCTTTTTAGAGTTATTTGCTCTTGCATTTGATGAAGTCCCTAATTTTACTAAAGCATCTACATTAACCTTTTGTGCTTGTGGTATGTAGGTCACCATTCATTCTTTGAAGGGACTTAGGGCGACAAGTGCCTTGTCCAAGTATCTTTTTATTCATTTTTCTTTGACCTGGAAAATACCATTGATTTGGCTCACTAGTAGGAGAGAGTCACATCTTACTTCAAGAGTTTTTGTTCCTAGATTTCAGGCCAAGCACAGACCTGCAAGCAATGCCTCATAATCTCATTCATTGTTTGCAAGATGAGTAATTTTGATGATTTTCCTAATGGCATCAGTCGAAGAAGTCTTTGAGACAATACATAATCTAAGACCCTATATGATAATTGCTAGTCTATATATAAGGTCCACATGCCAGGTTTGGTGTCAGAGGTTCTAAAATATTCTTTTTTCTACCTCAGGTCATATTTTTTGGCTTAAATCATCTATGAAATTAGCTATGTGCTCGTGGTATGTGGGTCACCATTCATTCTTTGAAGTGACTTAGGGCGACAAGTGCCTTGTCCAAGTATCTTTTTAATTCATTTTTGTTTAACCTCGAACATACCTTTGATTTGGTTCATTAGCACGAGAGAGTCACATCTTACTTCAAAAGTTTTTGATCCAAGATTTTAGGCCAAGCACAGATCTGCAATCAATGCCTCATACTCAACTTTATTGTTCGTAAGATGAGTAATTTTGATGATTTTCCTAATGGCTTCCGTAGAAGGAGTTTTTGAGAAAATACATAATCTAGACCCTTATATGATAATTGCTAGTCTATATGTAAGATCCATATGCCAGGTTTAGTGTCAGAGGTTCTAAAATACTCTTTTTCCACCCCAGGTCACATTTTTTGGCTTAAATTATCTATGAAATTAGCTAGGAACTGGGAGTTTATATCAATTTGTGGTTTGTATGGTAATCCATACCCACAAATATCTATCACATATTTGGCTAGACTTCTCTATAACTCGAGTTAATGCATAATGTTCTTAAGGGATATGTAGTGATGAAATTGGAAATAAGACCTAGTCTCCTCTTAGTCATTACTAGTGTTAGGGCTAGTTTTTCGAAGTGTGATACCTAGTTCCACATCTGCTAAACTTCTACTAACATAGTAAATTAGAAACTACAAACATTTTTCCTTCGGGAAAAAAATGGCACTGATTTCTACCTTTGACATTATGTAAAAGAGTAAGGACTCCCCCTCTTTTGGTATGGCTTGATTTAGTGGACTTTCATCTTTTAGTGAATGTTGGCATTTTGGGGTCTATT
Organism: Capsicum annuum; assembly: GCF_002878395.1. NCBI lineage: Eukaryota > Viridiplantae > Streptophyta > Magnoliopsida > Solanales > Solanaceae > Capsicum > Capsicum annuum. The sequence continues at coordinate 43,070,075 of NC_061113.1, read as the reverse complement.
CCAATTTGTTCTTCTTCTGTGTAGAGAAAAGAACTTGTTAATTTTCTCTGAGCATAAGAATATGAACAAACTTAGTGTGTCTAATCTTTCAGTGAGTCATTCCGATATTTTACATCATCAAGCATCTAAGGGATCTCTTCAATTACCTTGATCTTGTCTGGGTTGAAATCTTCCTTCCGTTAGAGACAAAAAAAATCAAGGAATTTGTCTATCCTAATGTTGAAGGTGCATTTTTTGCATTTTATCTTCATGTTACATTCTCGTAGTATCTTGTAAGTTTCTTATAAATATTGCAACTGTTCCTCCTAATCCAAAGACTTGATTAACATGTTATCTATACATAGTTCCAAAGTATTTCTAATTTATTTTTGAATATACCATTAACCAACCATTGATAGGTTGCCCTGGTGTTTTTAGTCCGAAAGGCATTACATCATAATAGTAAGTACCATATTTAAAGTTAAAAGAAGTTTTCTCTTGGTATTGTAGTAAGTACCATATTTAAAGTTAAAAGAAGTTTTCTCTTGGTATTGTAGGTCCATATTTATTTCACTATAATCAGAATATGTGTTAAGGAAAATAGCAAGTCATGCCCAATCATTGTTTCAATTATTTGATTGATGTGCGACAAAGGGAAAGAATCTTTGAGGCATTCTTTATTTATATCTTTAAAATCAATGCACATTCTTAATATTTTTTCTTTTATGTAGTAAAACGACCACGCTAGCTTGCAACTAAGTGTATTTAACTTCTCGAATGGAGCTAATATTAAGAAATTTACCAACTTCTTCTTGATGAACATGTCCTTGAATTCTTACATTGAGCATCCTTTATGCCTTATTGTGGAATCTGGGTCTTCATTCAGCTTGTAAGTAGTTACTTCCTATAGAATACCTTTCATATCTAAATGTGACCAAGAATAACAACCGGTGTTAGGTTTAAGAAAAATAGTTGGTTTAGTCCTGAATTTGGTGTTAATTAGGCCCTAGGTATACCTTCCTTTTTGAATGATGGATGAGTAAATGCTTAGGCTCTTCCAATCAGGCTCTTCCATTATAGATCGGATGGTATCGGATTTTTTTGGTACTACAAAGTTTCCCCATTGTTTGAAGGGAATTATTGTGACAATAACCTAATTTCCTCAAGAGTTGATGGAATTCCATCCTTTCTTCATACTCATGGAATGATTGTGGTTGCTTTGATTGCTAATTAAAGTAGCTATTTACCTTCTTTCCTGACTTTGATTTACAACAAACATTTCCCTAGCCATTTTTTCCCCCCTGGATCTTTCTAATTCCTTTTGGTGTGGGGATTTCAGTAGGAGGTATACTGTTGAAGGATAGCCTTCATATCATGTATCCAGGGCCTTCTAATGAATGTTTTTTTAAATCATATGTCTTTGTCTATTACCTAGAAATTAGTTTTTAATCACTCCTCCTACGTTGACTGGGAGCATGATTTCTTCTCTTATCATTTTTCTAGTCATTTTGAACCTTAATATGAATTTTGCGATGGAGATGGTTTTACCTAGTCCTATATTTCTATCACTATCCAATGGATCACGTTGGCAGAACTTCCATGGTTTACCAATCTACATTCAGTTATAAAGTTACAAATGTTAACAATGATTACAAGATCATAAGTTTAAGGTTTTATGGTGCCTTCCAGGTCATTGTCATCAATGTTGTTCGCTTTGTGACCATTATAATTGTTTTCTTGGACACAATGAATATAACTCTGTTTTCCTCCACTCCTCCAATGATCATGTCAGTCATGTGATCAAGTGCTACTAGCCTAATGGCAGCTTCGGCATCCTTGCTTCTCTTGTAGGCTTTTTTTGGAACAATTTCTCAAGAATTCTAAAAGATTCCCTTCTTAGAGCACCTATACCACCTTATCACCAAAGTGGAAGAAGTCCCAGTGTCATATCAATGGGACCCATGGAGTTCACAAATTATCCCTGAATCTAATTTGTTAGAATCAAATCTAGTGGGTTTGGGCTGCCTTGAGTCACTGATATGTTTGATTGCTCCCACCAAATTAAAAGAATCTATGTTGAAGTTGTAGTCAGAAAAATATGGCACTTTAATGTTATTGATCGTTAGACATTTATGGGTTCGTATCATTTCAACTCATCAAGCTTTGCTTGTTGTTTAGATCATTCCTTATATCGTTCTTGAGTCTCTTCAGCATAGTGGAGTATAGCTATTGAAACCCTAATCTACCCATTCTCAAGGTTTGCTTAGGAAGAGTAGTGATTGATATCTTTCTTTCAATGACTTGAGGTCAAAGTCCATGATCCTTTTGCACAGACTTTGTCTCATCAACCATATGTACATGGGTGGATCCAACTGGTCATATTTAGCTCGAATTTTAGATTCATACTTGTTGTGGACATCTGCACCATGTTGTTGTTAAGAACTCCAGTAGGTTCATTTTTAGCTTCAATGAAGAACTTCTGGGGTTGAGGTTTTTGGTAAAATTCTCTATTTCTCTTTCATCTGGAACTGGATGTAGGGACATCCTCTCCCTTTGGAAGCGTATCACAAATTCTTGGAGCAAATTATTGTCTTCTTGAGAAACTTTGAAGATGTTAGCTTCCTTTGTTTGAACCTTGTCTCTAATGTGTTCTTGAATAAAGGAACCTATAAGATGTTCAAACGATTTTATTAAATGCTTGAGTAACATGGAGTTCCAAGTCATGGCCCCCTTTTTGCAAGGTTTCCTAAAACCTTTTGAGTACAAATGATGACACCTAGTGTGGTTGCATGTCATTATATTTTATTACATGTTTATGTAGTCATATGCTTCTACGGGTTGGTGGTCCAATCATATTTTGGGAGGTGTGGCATCTTAAATTGCTTGGGAATCATATTTAGGGATGCACTAAAGAATAGTAGTGGCATGTATCTTCTCAAGAATGGATCTTTCAAAATTAGCGAAGCCCCAAAATCTAGACCATATAAACATGGAACTTTATTTTGTTTTGATACTCCATACAATTGTGACACCCCAAATTTTTAAGCTTTAGACCCTTCAAGAGTTGAGTAATTGAATTAGCCTAGTTTCTAAAATAATATCAAAAACTGCCCGTGAAACTGTCCATGGTATGACTCGTTATGAGACAACGAGTCCTTAGGAGGGACTCATTGTTAGAACTGAAAGTTACCCACGTGTTCAGTCCCTGACCATGATTTCTTAATACGACTCATGATTTCATACAATGAGTCATGATGAGTAACTCATGGTCATAACAGTGAGGGAACAGAGTTTTGATCCTCAGGTAACGTCTCCGGACCATGACTCATAGTTATGCCTCATGAGTCGTTACTCAAGTCCTGACGTTTGTTTCTGATTTTTTTGCATGTTTTAATTAGGATCTTTTTGTTATTTTCCTCCCTTCACGCTCTTTTTGTAATACCCCAAATTTTTCATGTCATAAACCTCTCATTCATTTTCTCATGAAATCAGAGCCAGCCTAAAGTAATGGTTACTCATAAGTTGACGCCCTCATTTCTATATCAGCCATATAGCTATTTTTATGAGAATTCATGCACTCGTAGATCAGTTTAGTAACTCATTATGTTTAAGATTCAGTTATTCAGTTTATTTTAGTTGTGAAAGATAGCTTATAACTTCATATTTCTCAGTATTTTTAGCTTAATTAACCACATTCGAGGACGAATGTTCCCAAGAGGGAGATATTATAAGACCCCTTATTTTTTCTAACTTAAAATTTGTTCCTAGAATGTTAAGAGTGTTTTTCAAAAATGAATAACCTTTATTTCATACGGAATTTTTGAGATTTAGACCTTCCATTGTGTGAAAAATTGAATAAGCTTTCCATCGATATCAAATTCACCCAAATCCGACACTCGGTGAAGAAGTTAGAGCATTGTTAGTAATACAGTGTTCCACCTAGGCACTCACCATGTCGCGGTGGATGCCAAAATGGCAATCGTCACATTCCAGTGGACCTATGCAATATTGGCGCATCGTGGAGAGGTCCAAAATCTTAATTGTTATTTTTCATCGGCGCAACGGGATAGCACCGCGTCGCGTCAGAGTGCAAATTCGCACTCATTATTTTCTAGTAACTTAATGCGATTTCACCACGTCGCGGTGAAAGTGTAATTGTCGTACTCTTGATCCATAATTCGAATTCTTGTGTCATGACTTTAAACACAAGTATGTGAAGTCCTTATTAGGTGAATAATGTTCACAGAAGTCACTTAGAGCCAAGTGGAGCTAAGAAAATTAGATTCGACCAAAATTTGGCATTCCATCTTACAAGGGTCTACTTTAAACATGTATAACATTTTATATACATGTAATTTCCCATCCCAAGACCAACCAAATTGTATATAATTGAATTTTCTTTCTGACAATACCAATTTCACAAAAATCCAATACCCGAGCGAAAAGTTATAGCCATTTTAGTGTGAGGCAGTGAGCTGCCGCGATGGTAGCGTATCGCGCTAAAGGGAAAAATTGGGATATGGGTTACGAATTTTTGCTTTAAAGTAATAAGGGGCAATGGGGTCTTTTTCCACCTCAACTCAGGTCGTAAAAACACAATCTAAGGCTTTAAATGGGGCATTATTTTTCACCATTCTCTAATTTTTCCCTCAAGTACAACCCTAATCAATTCCCTTAAGAATCATCAATTTCATCTTCCTCTCTTCAATAAAAAGATCAAGAATTTAGGGTTTCTAATCCAAGAACTTCAAGAATGATATCAAGATCATCTCCAAAGTATTCAAAGTCCAAGCTTTTACGTTCAATTCATCAAATCCAAACTCTTAAGATATGTGGGGTTTGAACAAGGACAATCCTTTTGTCTTTGTACCCAAAACTTATTTTAACTTATAAATTACTAAATTTTATGTGATTTTCCATGAAATTTAAGTTAGGATTTATACCCAATGTATATTGTTTGAAGAATATGCGTTTACAAGCGATTGAATATTGAATTGCATGACTATTTTCATGTATTTATGCGTGTAACGCAATTTTTCAGATTTTCGAAAGTGAGTTTAAGTATGATATTGAGATTCTTGATCTCATTATTTTGATGGTGTTGAAGTATTTTCAAGAAGCATATTGAGTTAGATTTTTTTCTATGATTTGGAATGTGTATATATGAGTTCTAAATTGGGATTCATACCCATTATCACTATTTACAAGATTTTGAGTTTTTAAGAGCTGTTGAAGATAAATTTCATGAGTTTGTTTATATTTTCATGAGCATTGCTGAAATTTCCAGATTTTAATATGATTTACGAATGTTTATGTTATCAAGCATGGATTTTGAGATGTTTTTACAAGAGTTTGAAGCATGAGCTTTAATCCCTAAGATTGAGTTTTGATATTTCAAGAAGCTTATATTTTTAGCATGCTTTGATAAGCAAGATTTGATCTTTTGATCCTAAGCTAAGATAAGGAATCCACATTATTCATATAGTTCATGATTTATAGAAAAGAGACGCGTAATTGGTTTTTATTATAAACTCTTATGCTATTTTAAGGTGGATATTCTAAAAGTTTTGAGCCTAAGTATGAGAGTAGTATTTAGCACCGAGTTGGGTATGATTCCAAGGTTTCATGCCCCAGAACTATGTGCCACCGTAGGATTGAAATTTATGGGCCCGAGGCCGAGATAGTGATCACTAAAATTAAGGTTCTTTTCCGATGACAAGGGTAGAACAACTCTCCCCAACGTGGGTAAGACGTTGGACTCCATGTTAGCTCACATGATTTATGTCGGTTAGAAGAACCTCCCAAAGAAGACCCCAACTCTTTAAATAGTTTGTAGATTTAAAGTCTTAGTATATATTTTGAAAGTTAATATTTTAACATTTCCAAAGTTTTAAGTCCCAAAGTCTCTAAAAGTGTTACAGTTTTAAAGTACCCAAGTCATAAGTTTCCTAAAGTACCACAATTCTTATGTTTCAAAAGAAGTCTCTTATTTTCATAAGATTAAAGTGTATGTTCTAAAAGTTATTATTTTAAGATTTCATCTAGTTGACAAGATTTGGGAACAAGAAGAGGATACAAATTTTATAATAAGGTGTAGTGACTCGTGAGATTTATACTATATGCTTCCTTATTCATGATTTATGAGATTTAGATTTCAGTTTTTCCTTAAGCTATGTGAGTCATTTATATCAGCATGCATGATTTATATAAATATTGATGATATTATTTAACTATTGCATACACCCCCCATATACTCACAGTACATCCTCAAAGTACTTATCTACATATATATATCTATGTGCTACATTGTCTCATAATGTTGGTACAAGTTATAGCGCATACACCATATTTAATTAGTTCCCAGCTTCCAGTCAGCAGGTGATGAGTCTTTTTGATTCAAGGGCTCAAGTCAGTTATACAGTTTGAGAAGTTTTGTATTTTTTTTATTCAGTCGTATTGAGTTGGGATAGTTGGGAGTCATAACCCGGCTACCTATAGTCAGTACTAGTAGAAGCATCATAGACAGTCAGTAGTGTTAATGAATTTTATTTCAGTTTTATTGTCAAAAGCAAAGTTGTAATCTTGTAAATTCAGACTTGTATTGATCGAGTTCAGAGGAGTTTTATGTTTTTGCTGATTTTGTTCACATTTATGTATTTTATTCATTTGCTTGTAAGTATGTCAATAGAAGGGTTAGCTTGGGATCACTTGTGACCCTAAGAACCGTGTGAAATCTTGGGACCCATTTTTGGGGCGTTACAAACTTTGTATCAGAGCACAAGTTCAAGTGTCCTAGTGTGTCTGTGAAGCCGTGTCTAGTAAAGTCTTGCGGAATGGTACAGAGACGTCTGTACTTTTCTTTGAGAGGCTATAAGGCATTTAGGAAATGTTTCCATTCTTTCAAGTCTCAGATTGTGCTATAGAAAAGGTCTCTAAGAAACTTATACAGATTCTCATCTTACTCTATTCGGGCCATCTCTGCTTTATTTTCAAGGTATCAGAAATAGTCTAGCTTAAATCTTTACTGCTAGGTCTTTCTCAAGTAGTCTTCCTAGATAGTTATGGGATTATAAGGAGGCTAGAAAGTATCCCATCAGTGATTTTAAGTTCCAAAGTTTGACGGGCTTTATTCATATTCATGGAAAGTCATGCACTAAAACCCAGTCAGGTGTGCTTTTAGATTTTTCCTCAAAATCCATAATGATAATCTATACTTCTCTATCTATGTACTGTTCTTGAGGTAACATGATCAGCAAGTTCCAATTCCTTCCTGTGATAATGCTCTCAGACTTGCTAGCAAAAAGTTTCAGAAGTCTCACAAAGCGGCTTAAGAGGAGCCTTTTAGTATGTTATAAGTCCCTCGGGTTTAAAGTTATGTCCTCATTCTTATGAGCCATTCAGCTAAGTCATCTAAGATATAGTAAGATATGTATTCATAGATCATTGAATATTGTGTGTCAAGTGTCCATCTCTTGTAATCTTGTTATCATTATGTTGTTGAAATTCAAAGTTTAGTGAAGCCGTGTAGGGCTCTTTTGATTCACTAGCATAGTTTCTTTGTTATTCATCTCATTTTCTAGTTCAAAACACAAAATCAAAGTCTAGTGAAGCCGTGTGAGGCCTATTTCAATTCATTAGCAACTTGTTGTTCATCTTGTTGTTCTTGTATTGGTTGGAACTGGGGGCTTAGAGGTGTAGTGACGATAAAAATGGTAAGGTCAATTTATTGAATGTATGTATAGATGAATGTAGTAATGAAGTGTTATGTCCTTGTATGTTAATTTAGTAGAAGGTAGAGAAGGAGTCATTAGTTAAGGTGGATTGTTGTTGCTTGGAGTATGAAAAGAGTTATTAACGGTGTTTGTTGTGTAAGAAAAGTATAGGTTATTGATGAAGGTACTTGGTGGAGGAACGTTGTTAATTTAGGCATCCCTAAAATTGTTAGAGGGAGTTTAGTTGAAACTTATACAGCTATGAACTGAGTTTAGTGGTATAAAAAGGGTAGATAGTAATGATTTATAGAAGGACGATGCGTTAATGGATTTTTAAATAAGATAGATCATAGGATTGAGATTGATCCTTACGATTATGAATTTTTAGTGAACTAATGTTTTTAGATATTTGGCATATAAGAATATTGTGTGAAGTTGTGGTTCATCATAGCTAGAATTAGATGCTAAGTTTGAACAGTTGATGGTCATCAAAGTTGTTAAAATGATTTCTTGGTTAGTGATGCTAGTTATATGGAAGGGATGTAGTAGGTTTGAACAGTGTATTCAAGAAGTTTGAGTTCAGTTATCTGTAATTAAGTATGATGCTATATGTATGGTGAAGAAGTATGCCCAAGGTGATATAGGGTTGCATTATTTCCAAGGTTATTACATGTTGTGTGTGATTAGTTGTACTGTTAAGTTATTAAGAGGAAGGAGACTAGTAATATATATATGATGTTCTTAATAGCTAAGCTAAGGAGTTATGGGTAGATGATGTTGAGCCATTTGGTGTGACCTTGATTCTCGTGGTTTAGAAATACAAGTTTAGAGAGGTGATATTAGTAAGCTATGACAAGGGTAGTTTTATTTATTAAAGATTGATGATATCTGTATTAAGTGTTAGAATCTAAGTTTGAATCCTTGAAGATTGAGCGAACAGAAGTAAGAGTTGAAGCTCTAGGTGGTGTGAAATAAATATCTGGTGATACCATGAAGATTTTAAGTTAGTGAGTGTTTAAGTTTTTATATCATGACTTTTGAGGCTGTAAAAATCTAAGAGTTGAATCTCAGAAAGAGGTACTAGCATTGGGAGTTACACGTTAAGATACAGTCCTTCAGGGGTAAGTTTAGTTTTATATGTATTAATTTTACGCTAGACTCTAGAATAAAATGATTGCAGTTTAGATTAGAGTTTATATAGTGGTTCACAGACTTAGAGTGATGGCTTAAAGCTAAGGGGGAGTTAATATGGTAAGTAACTAAGTCAGACTTTCAGATTCTAGTAGTGATGATGAATACTTGTATGGATGAATGTATTGTGTGTTAAGTGATATCCTAGTATAAGGTTGAATATAGTTGTTGAAGTGGAATGTACAGTATGAGTTAACCCGTTTAGCCAGTAATTCAGTCGAGCAGCCATACAGACAAGTTTCTATGGTTTTCAATCTTCCCATCTAGTCATATAATTCTAAGAGAAAATTTGCTCACTTCGTGTACCTTGCGAATTTAGCTCAGTTTATGCATCAGTTTCAGAACCTAGATGATCAGTCATGATTCAACTCGTAAGCTTCCCATTCATCATCTCAGTCTTTTTATAGTATTTCAATCAAATCAGTATCATTCGGGGACGAATGATCCCAAGGGGGAAATGTTGTAATGCCCCAAGTTTTTCATGTCATAAACCACTTATTCATTTTCTCATGAAATCATAGTCAGCCTAAAGTAATAGTCACTCATAAGTTGACACCCTCATTTTTATATCAACCATATAGCTATTTTTATGAGAATTCATGTACTCGCAGATTAGTTTAGTAACTCATTATGTTTAAGATTTAGTTATTTAGTTTATTTCAGTTGTTCATGATAGCTTATAACCTCAAATTCCTCAGTATTTTTAGCTTAATTATCCATATTCGAAGATGAATGTTCCCAAGGGGGAGATATTGTAAGACCCCGTGTTTTTTCTAGCTTAAAATTCGTTCCTAGAATGTTAAGAGTGTTCTTCAAAAATGAATAACCTTTATTTCATATGGAATTTTCCAGATTTGGGCCTTCCATTGTGTGGGAAATTGAATAAGCTTTTCATCGATATCAAATTCACCCAAATCCGACACTCGGTGAAGAAGTTAGAGCATTGTTAGTAATGCAGTGTTCCACTTAGTCACTCACCCCCATACACTCAGTACATCCTCAAAGTACTGATCTACATATATGTCTATGTGATACATTGTCTCATAATATAGGTAAAATTTATAGCGCATACACCATATTCAGTCAGTTCGCAACTTTCAGTTAGCAGATGATGAGTCTTTTTTATTCAAGGGCTCGAGTCAGTTATACAGTTTAAGAAGTATTGTATTTTCTTTATTCAATCATATTGATTTGGGATAGTTGGGAGTCATGACTCGGCTACCTATAGCCAGTACTAGTAGAGGCTTCATCGACAGTCAGTAGTGTTAATGTATTTTATTTCAGTTTTGTTGTCAAAAGCAAAGTTGTAATCCTGTAAATTTAGATTTGTATTGATCGAGTTCAGAGAAGTTTTATGTTTACGATGATTCTATTCAGATTTATGTATTTTATTCTGTTGCTTGTAAGTATGCCAATAGAATGGTTAACTTGGGATTACTTGTGATCCTAAGCACCGTGTGATGTCTCACGACCCGTTTTGGGGGTGTTACACTTTCCCACGACTTAAAAACACTCAAAGGACCTCTATGACTTTAGCTATCAAGATTAAACTTACTCTTTTTCTCTTTAACTCCCAAGGCAAGAGATACTAGGGTTTCACATGGTTTAATAATTAGGCTCCAAACTTTGAGTCCTCTCTAAATTATTTGATATTTCAGGCATGTTGCTCATCCCTAACTTGTACTTTTACATTCATGTAATTTAATCTATGGGCTTGAAATTGGGTTGAGGGCTTTTGATTGTTTTTCCTTGAATTTCCTTTCTCGTATTTTAAATGGATCATTCATGTTTTAATTTGTTATTTTTGGGACTGAGTGGGTGCATGGTTTTAATGATTGTAATAAGGAACATGGATTTTTGGCTTGGTAATGGCATTAATCTCAACCCACTCTATGAAGTTGGTTTTAAATATGGTTATTTCATATAGTTTAACTTGTCTTTGATACATTGCATTGTATTAAAGGATAAATGAATAATGAAAATGGTTTTGGAATACCCTTGGTGGCACTGGTTTGGACGTTAAATAGCACTTGGGAGTCAAATGGTAATATGGATTTGTTTGGCATAATTAATTTAGCTTGTAAGCATATTTGTATACGATACCATATTGTAAAATGCCTTAATAAAGATTCTTTGGTTAATGGTTGGGTATATGTTTTAATTTGGGCTTAAAGAGAATTGTGTAGCTCACCGTGAAGGTGTGGTCTAGGGGGGACCAACACTGAAAACTGCATTTGCCAAGGTGGGGGGTCTACGTGACCATGTGCTTAGTGAACACTTTATATTTTGTATTTCTATTTCCTTAGTGTCTTTAGGCTATCCTCAGTTTTCTTGATATGTGCGGTTAACAAGCATTGGGCCCTTTCGACTGGGGGACTCGAACCTATATAGCCTATGTATATCTTTAGGACAGAGCGAGCAACATAGTTCAGGTTAATACTTTAAACTCTCATGTTCATAGGCCTTGTCCCTATTTTGGCATTCTATATATGTATATATAAATGTTGTGCATGTGGTTTTGACTTTTTTTTTTTAGAAATTGCATTATTTTATCACTTTCCCCTAAGTTACATGCCAGTGCTTGCCCCACAAACCATCCCTATATGCTGCATTATTTCATGATCTAGGGTCCAAGGGCTTTTTTATTACTCTTGTGAAGCATTAGGTGGTATGGTACGTATGTCGAGTTGCTGTGAAGTGGTGAGCCTCTATTTTTTGGAAATCCCTGCCATTTTATTAGTGTTTTTTTGAGATGTTGGGAGTTGTGAATTCTCTTTTGTCATGGTCGGGGGCATATCCCGACCTGGTTTAGTATTTCTGGTTTAGGGACTTTCATGAATAATGATGGGATATTTTGGTCATTGTGTTTTGACTCTTAGCACTAGGTTAGACTTATCTATCATTACTATGTAATTTTGTTGGCTTTTTCTATCTATTAAATTATGCTTTGGAGGTTAAGCAAGGGGGTGGTCTGTGACCCATGGTGGTCTTGAGATATACCCTTCATGACTAGGCATTGGTTTGGGTTGTGACAAGCTTGGTATCAGAGCATGGTTCAGGTTCTTTAGATTTCCATAAAGTTGTGTCGAGTAGTGTCTCTTTTATGGGTGTGTAGTGCACCACACTTATAAGGGGGAGCTACAAAGAATTTAGGAATGTTCCTTTTCTTGTGTTCTATTTCGGCCTATAGAGTCTAGTGTCTTAAACTTTTGTCACTCCTGGCTTACTCATATTTTAGATCATGCCTCCCCAAAGATCTGTTGATTGTAGAAACTCTACCGGAATCTCTGTCCCACTTGAGAAAAATATGGAGGAAGCATACCCTATTTATGGAGTGCTAACCCAATCCAGGGTCCCTGTTCCTGACAACACCACTCCACATAGAGTCTCATTGGTCCGTACTAGTCCTTTTTTGGCTTCTAAGTCTGGTGATACTTATTCTCAGTCACCTCACGGAGATATTTCTAATTAGAAGTTTCGTCAGTCTATTCACATATTTTCTCAGTTGGTGGCATTATAGTCTCATTGAACTAATCATGTTGATCCTATTGTTAGTACATCTGAGTTTACTCGGGTTGGCCAGTTTATGAGGTTAAATCCCCCAACCTTTATAGGATCTAAGGTTGAGGAGGATCTCAAGGGTTTATTGATGAGATAAAGAAAAATTTTAAGGTTATGCATGCTATTGATTTTGAGGGTATAGAGTTTTTTGCCTATCAATTGAAGGATGTGGATTACCAGTAGTATAAGGAGTGGGAAGCGATGAGAGGGATTATACCGAGTTGGCGGTGTGGGATGAGTTTTCACGTGCCTTCCTTGATCACTTCTTTCTACAAAAATTGAGGGAAGATAAGGATAAAGAGTTTTTAAACTTAAAGCAGGGTAAGATGAGTATGAAGGAGTATGCCCTGAAGTTCCAGCAACTGTCGCGTTATGCTCCAGAGTTGGTGTCTAATATGAGGTCCTAGATGAGAATTTTTTCTTGTATTTTATCTTATGACTTGGTGTTAGAATGCAAGGCTACAATGTTAAATAAGATATAGGCATCTCTAGACTGGTGATTTATATGCAACAGGTGGAGGATGAGAAAAATAAATAAATAAAGATTAGAAAGAGGCAGAGCAAGAGGTTTTAGATAATCAGAGCAGGGTACAAATCAGCAGAACAGAGGGAGAGATAGTAGGCAATGTACTAAGAAGAAAAATTGGAGAATTTTTTAGTCATCGGCTAGTGATCCTCATCCTAAGACTTCAAGGATCATTATTTCCATACAAGTTGTGGCCCTAAGGCATAGGGTGCCCAGTTCAGGCCAATAGAGCTCATTCAGCCCTACCTTACCCTCCTTGTCATTCTTGTGGACAACTTTATTATGGATATTGTGAAGAAGAAAGGAATTTGTGTTTTAATTTTGGTTAGCCTGTCCACATGCAGCAGAATTATCATATAGCTAAAGTTTTCACTAGAGCTAATAAGGTTTCGGTCGCCACGTCTTCAGCTCCTGCACCTAAGAGCACCACTTTAGGTACCGACAATGGACAAAATAGCCTCTATGCACTTGCAATTCATCAGGAATCTAAGACATCCCTAGATGTTGTCTCTGGTATATTACAACTCTTTTCTCATGATATTTATTATTTGCTTAATCTGAATTCTACCCTATCCTATGTGACCCCTTATGTGGTTGTACACTTTGATTTTGGTCCTGAGAGTATTTTCAACCTTTTTTTATGTCTACTTTGGTGGGTGATTCTATTATTACTACAAAAATCTATAGGGGTTGTGTGGTGTCCATCCATCATAGGGAGACATTGGTGGATTTAATAAAACTTGATATAGTTGATTTTGATATAATATTGGGGATGGATTGGCATCAGTCATGCTATGCATATCTAGATTGTAGAACTCAAAAGGTCATTTTCCATTTTCCTAATAAACTGTGATTGAATGGGAGGGGAGTTCCATAGTACCCAAAAGGAGATTTATTTCTTATCTTCGAGCTCAAAAAATGATTTCCAAATGGTGTCAACATCATCTAGTTTGGGTTAAGGATTCTAACACTGAGGATGCCTCTTTGTAATATGTTCCTGTGGCTAATGAGTTTCCTAAAGTTTCTTTTGATGATATACCTAGACTCCTCATAGGGAAATAAATTTGGGATTGATCTTTTATTGGATAGCCATCTTATTTCCATTCCTCCCTACAGGATGGCTCCGATTGAGCAAAAGGAATTGAAGAAGCAATTAAAGGATTTTCCTATAAGTGTTTTATTCATCCTAGTATTTCTCTGTAGGGTGCTCCTGTGCTCTTTGAGCAAAATAAAAATGGGTCTCTTTAGATGTGTATAGACTATCGTTAGTTGAATAAGGTTACAGTGAAAAATAAGTATCCTTTTCCTAGGATCGTTGATCTTTTCAACCAACTTCAGGGTGCTAGAGATTGTTCTAAGATTAATCTTCATTCAGGCTACCATAAGCTAAAAATTAGGGAAGTTGATATTCCCAGGACTACTTTTCAGACCCTGTACGACCATTATAAATTCTTGGTTATGTTATTTGTGTTGACTCATACACTGGTCGATTTTATAGATCTTATGAATCGAGTGTTAGGGCAGTTTCTAGATTTGTTTGTTATATTCTTTATTGATGACATCTTGTTGTACTCCAAAAGTGAGGAGGATCATGCCCATCACCTCTGAATTATGTTGCAACTCTTAAGGACAAGAAGTTGTATGCAAAGTTTAAGTGTGAATTTTGGTTAAGTGTTGTGACCTTTTTTGGGCATGTAGTCTCTAGTGAGGGGATCAATGTGGATCCACAAAAGGTTGAGATAGTTAAGAAGTGGCCTAAATCCATGACTCTAACCGACATTAGAAGCTTCTTGGGCTTGGTTGGGAATTACAGGAGGTTTATGGAGAGCTTCTCATCTATTGTTGCTCCGCTGATAAGGTTGACCCAGAAAAAAGTTAGGTTTTGGTGGTCCTATACTTGTGAGGGTAGTTTTGAGAAGTTAAATGATAAGTTGACTTTTACGCTAGTTTTGACCTTGCTCAATGGTACTGATGGATTTGTTGTGTATTGTGATGCACCTCATGTGGGATTGGAATGTGTTTTGATGTAGCATGGTAAGGTTATGGAATATGCTTCTATGCAACTTAAGGTTCACGAGACAAATTATATGGCCCATGATCTAAAGCTAGCATTTGTAGTTTTTTGCTTTAAAGATCTAGCGGCATTATTTTTATAGGGTGCATATAGATATTTATTTAGAACATAAGAGCTTGTAGTATGTGTTTACATAGAAGGTATTGAATCTCAGGTAGAGGCAGTGGCTCAAGCTACTTAAGGATTACAACATGAGACTTCACTACCATCAAGGTAAAAGTAATGTTGTTGCTGATGATCTTAGTAGGTCTTCTAAGGGGAGCTGATCTTATGTTGATAAAAAGAAAAGAGGGTTGGTGAAGGATATTCATAGGATGGCTAATTTAGGATTTTGTCTCTTAGATCCGGGGATGGAGGGGTGATTGTTTAGGAAGTGGTTAAATCATCTCTTAGTTCTGAGGTGAAGGAGAAGCGAGCTTTGGATCCCATAATTATGAATATTAAGGATGATGTGGGTTAGTAAAATGTTATGGAATTTGAGATTTGGGGAGATGGCATTCTGATATATCAAGAAAGGTTTTGTGTTCCTAATGTTGATGGGTTGCTGAAAAGGATTTTAATTGAGGCTCGTGAGTCCAAATATACATTTCATTGGGTTTAACCAAAATGTATCATGATTTGAAAGAAATATATTAGTGGAATAATATAAAGAGAGATGTGGCAGGCATTGTTGCTAGGTGTATGGTTTGTCAGCAAGTCAAGGTTGAGCATTTGAGGCTTAGTAGCATGTCTCAAGATATAGAGTTGCCCATGTAGAAGTGGGTGATGATTGATATGGATTTCGTTATGGGTCTTCTGCGGTCTCACAATCAGTATGATTATATTTGGTTCATTGTGGATAAAATGACTAAGTCTACTCATTTCTTGCTTGTGAGGACTGATTACTCGGGAGAGAATTATGCTAAGTTGTTCATTCATGAGATAGTAAAGTTACATGGAGCTTACCATGTCCATCATTTCACATCGAGGTATGCAGTTCTCTTCTCACTTCTGGCATTCATTTTAGAAAGCTTAGGATACTCATGTAAACCTTAGCACTGCCTTCCACCCTCAAATGGATGAATAAGAAGAGTGTACTATTCAAACTTTATAAGATATGATAAGGGTATGTGTGATTAATTTTAAAGGTAGTTGGGTTGATCATTTGCCTCTTATTGAGTTTCTGTACAATAACAGTTATCATTATAGCATTCAGATGGCCCATTTTGAGGCTCTTTATGGTAGAAGGTATGGGTATCCTATTTGATGGTTTAAGGTTGGTGGTACTAGGTTGTTTGGTCCTGCCTTGGTTCACTAAGCCATGGAGAAGGTAAAGGTGATTATAGAAAGACTTAAGATTGCTCAAAGTCTCAAAAAGTCTTACACTGATATGAGGTAGAGGGAAATAGAGTTTAAAATGAGTGATTGGGTGTTCTTAAATGTTTCTCTTATGAAAGAAGTAATAGGATTTGGGAAGAAAAGAAAGCTCAGTCCCTATTACATTGTTCCACATCAAATTATGAAATTGGAAGTGTCGCTATGAGTTGGATTTTCAGTAAGTTTGGCCTCTGGTCATCCTGTTTTCCATGTGTCTATGCTAAAAAAGTCTGTGGGTGACCCTTTTTTGATAGTGTCTGTTAAGGATGTTGGTATTTGGACTCTTTGTCTTATGAGGAATCCCTAATTGAGATATATGATGGGTAGGTTCACAGATTAAGAACTAAGTATATAGCTTTGGTAAAAGTACTTTGGAGAAATCAGAGGATAGAGGAAGCAATGTGTGAAGTGGGGAAGATATGACAATAGATGGAAGTACTTAAGGTATGAACTTTGTTTCCCATCTTATCACATTGCAAATTTGTCTTTGGATTCTATTTGCGTTCTTTCTGTTATTGTGTTAAGAGTGCCCTAACTCCTCATTCGGGGATGAATAATCCTAAGGGGGTAATGTGACACCCAAAGTTTTTAAGCTTTAGACCCTCCAATAGTTGAGTAATTGAATTATCCATGGTTATGAAATAATGTTAAAACGGTCCAGGGTATGACTCGTTATGAGACATAACGAGTCATTAGGAGGGACTCGTTGTCACAATAAAAAGTTACCCATGTGTTCAGTCCCTGACCACGAGTTCTCATTATGACTCGTGATGTCAGACAACAAGTCCTGATAAGTGACTCGTCAACATAATAGTAAGTGACCAAAATTTTGATCCTCAGGTAACGACTTTGGTCCATGACTCGTGTTCTGGACTCACGAGTCGCTACCAAAGCCGTGATGACTATTCTTGATTTTTCCTACATATTTTAATTAGGGTCTTTTTGGTCTTTTATTGAAACGCGGGGGGTTGCACCATACTGTGAGGGATTAGGTCCCTTAAAGTCAAACACGGGAAATCAAAAAGTAAAGTAATAAGGAAATAAAATTTTGCAGGAAATTAAAGAACACAAAGATTTAATATGGAAACCTCCTTGTTTAAGGGAGGAAAAACCATGTCTTTCCCTCACAAGCACTCATCAATCCACTATAATCAAACTCTTGATAACATACTCAAATGGAAACTTAACTCTAAGCTCCACCAGTTTGCAATAACTTTATTACAAACTTACCTTGACAACTTTGCCAAGAACTCTCCTCAATATTGAATAATCTCTAATTAATATCAAACTCAGGTAACTCTACCTAAGCACTCTCAAGAACACAAAAAAGCATTACTCTTATAACACGAGAAATTAGATTACAGACTAAGACTTGACTCAAGAACACATACTCTCTCAGCACAAAAAAGCTTGGGACTTAAGCAATATTTGAGTTTTTACCGATTTCTCTCTTGAACAATCAGACTACAAGAATTAGTGAATTGAGGAGCATTTTTTTCTATTTATAGAGGGATAATGATTATGGTAGATATACAATTGGTACAGGAGTCTGAAAGGTACAAGATCACTTGTGCAGTTTGTTACACTAACAGACAAAATTGCGCAGGACAGTGACAGCTGTACTGAACTTATGAAGACCTAGGGACCTGGTCCCTTGATGTTAGCTGCTCATAATCAAAAAAAGATATAACAATTTCCCCTCATATTAATGATTACAAACCAACCATAGATTTTTTTGCATCAATGTCCATTTATTCTAGAGAAAAAGACACAGAAAACAAGAAAATTTAAACAAGTGAAGGAATTGGGAAAAGGGTTTGGAGATTTAGAGACATGTTATTATTTTTTGTAGCATGACAGTGTAACAATTCCATAGTTAGATACCTTATCTCTACATCAGTTAGAGCTATGTTATTATTTTTTGTAGCATGACAGTGTAACAATTCCATAGTTAGATACGTTATCTCTACATTCAAGCTAAGAAACTCATCAGTTATAATCTCACGCAACTCCTCTATTGTTACCCACATTCATATATTTGTCCTATATTTTATTAAGTAAGTCGTACAAACATACACGCATCAAGGGATCAACAAAAAATATAACAATGCCTAATTAGATCTTTAATTTATTTATTCAATGTTTTTTCTATCCATACACCATTCCCATAGGCCTAAGCATGATTTCTCCTGTCTAACCTATATTACAAATATGATTTTCAATCATAGTGTACTACTCATAAACCATAACCTACCTCGATCAAAGGTCTTGGAACAAGAAACTCTCACTAAGGTTGCCTTTTCCTTTTTTCATACCTCTGAACTTTCAATCATCTAGTAATCAAGCAATTATAAAAGTAATTAATCAATTACTCTTCAAAATACGTTCGTGATTCAATGCACTAATTTCTATCCTTATTCATGGTCTATAAAATTATCCAAGGGTCAATTAACTATTAGCTAGTTCTATCAAACTCAAACTATCTTTATTAATAGAGTTTTAAAATTAAAGATCCCATATTTAGTGAATTTGAGATCCCCAATCATCAAAATTCATGTTTTAGAATAACAAATTCATGCTAGGAGTCATTAGTTAAAAATCTAGAAGTAACTCAAGGTGATATTGCCAGAACCCATATATTTTTCCTTTAATCTTATAAACCTAGGATTCTAACCTTTAATTTCACCATTAAAGATTATTCTAATGATTCTAGAATTTACTGGGTTAAAAGTCAAAGAAGATGATGAAAGAACTTACCTCAGCGAAGAATTTTCACCATAGATCTTCAAATAATTCCCCTCCTGGGATTTAGAATGAAGTTTTGAGTTACAAAACCCAAACCCATAAAAAAAGAGCATAAGTATTGCCTGAAGCCTGCTATAGCATCCTGAATCCCACTATAGCATTCTAATCCCACTATGGTGGCCTCAACCTTTCAGCATGGATATTTTTCAGTAAGTTGGTCATGACTTTGTATGACAATAGTGAATTAACACATGGTTGGTGGTGCTGGAAAAAAGAGTTAAGATTTTTAATTTTGTGGGTATTGAGCCTCATAACTTTTATATTTTAGGAGGGGTGATCATTTAAAGTTGACCCTAGTTTAAACTTAGACCAAAACTCAACCGATGAGAACGCTTTCAACTTAACTTGTGTTAGGGGTATTATCTGACATTAATTCATGTCTAATCTACTCCCATACTAAAGAATTGATCCTAAAACCTATGATGAATGATATTTTAAAACTTTACTATAGATATTTTTAGTAACAGCGAAATGGGTCATTATAAATATGATCTAGAGGGCACTACCCAACCTCACAATAATGGTCAGGTAATTAATATAGCATCAGTGAATTTCATAGTAAGACATCTAATATTTTCCACCCTTATCCCAAACCAACATGATTCCACCCTTATTACAATATATCTACCCTTATGCTCCCTGAGTTTTACTAATTTTGTGAGGATGACCATTACCGATTCACCTCACAACAACAATTGATATCACAATAAGTCATAACTTGGAATAGCACAATCACACTTATATAACTAATAAATCATTAATACAACCTCAGTAGATGTGATTAGACACTTGGAAATTATTCAACAAGTAAAGCTCTTAAAAATGCATTATAACAAGTACACAACGAGATAGTTAATATGCAAACCTAATCCTAGTTGAGTTTTCAACTACATTTAACCATCACTTACTAGGTCATATGTCACACAAATATTCCACATATCCTTTAAGAAACCTTATTGTCTTACACTTTATCACATCCAACCTTCCATCTTAACACTAAGTTATCGACATGTTTACTCCTCCGTCTAGTATTATCATTTAACTTACTCATGTTCCCAATATTTTCTAAAACAATATTCATTAGTGTTTAACAATGATTTTGAGCGTATTGACATTATAGTTATCCATAAATTGGTTTGGAAATAACAACAATCCACACAAGCTCGCATCACAATTCATATTCAAGAAAATTCCAAAGTTACTATTTTTATCCAACCAAATACCATGCTCATAGGTCTAAACATGGAACCTCCTATCAATCTACATCATCTATATATTTTCTAACTCAGGTCTGTTCTACTTAATTAAACCTAGCCTATGGCAACAAGAAGCTATTAAGAGCTAAAAGCTCAAACATCTGGCTTTGTATAGTGATTTCTGCCATGAAACTCAAAAGTAAAAAAATAAGTTTTACCCTATTTAAGCATCCCTTCTTCTCTAATTCTCCAAGGTTATGAGGCAGCCCTAGAGGGTTTTTTAAAGTAAACCTCATCCTATTTGACACTATAGTGGATAAGGGAAAATAAATAAAATGGGATACTAAATTTGCTCCATGACATCCCACATAATGGTCAGTCGGCCGCCACCACAGTGTTGCTATAGCAGGATAACATCAGCTCGCCAAAAATTCAAATTTCAATTTTTTTCAACTAAGTCTTTAACGCAGTTAATTCGATGATACATTACAAAAAGTCTCATACCTTGTGCCCGTGGATGAGTTACCTCTAGCAACGACAAAATGGATCGTTACAACAGATACCAAATTACCAATTATTTATCCATGAATGATCATAGTGGAAAAAAATTAAACAAAGAACATTCATACATTAATTGATCACTCATTGATCACGAAAATACACCACTCCCCAGACTCATCAAATTTTAACAGGGACTCATTAAATTTTTACATAGCTTTTTATTAATACTCAGCTCTCTTTTGCAAATAATCTTTTACGATCACAAATCGCATGAAACTACTTGAATAAAAGTTTTTTGAGTACCCAAGATAATCGAGGCTTCACAAATATTTGGTGAGAAAAGTGAATTCAAAAATCCAACAGACATAAATTTTCCACCCCTAACTGAACTGGGTTTGGCTATAGAGGGCTACATGCCACTATAGTGGGATGATCAATTTAAAGAAGTGAGAAACAAGTTTTACACCTACTTCTCAACTCTTATACCCAAAAACTCCCTTATCCTTGCATATCACTTTTCTCTCGACATCAGAATTAAGGTAATTATCGTTATAACTCCGTCTCATTAGTTGATTACTCACATTATCAAAGAAAATCAGTTAAAATCATAGAAATAGAATGAGTTTTGGACTAGTTTTTGAAATTAAAATTTAGGGCTAGATTTGAAAGAATTGTTGAAGCATGGCTGCTTCTGTTACATTTACAATGCTCGTATGGTATTCTATGCGCAAGAATTACGAAATTCATAGCCTAATTAGGCTCAAAATATTGAGGAATGTGAAAGATTGTGCTTGAATTTGTCTTTTATGATTTAGGAATATTTTATGAGTTTAAATGCCCAGATTTTGCATATATTATTCCTAGGATACTTCCCCCAAACTGATTAATGCTTAAACGCCAAAAATGGGCAATTTTGTAAAAAAATGCCATTATTGCATTGCTTGTGGGTCACGGACTATAAAGATTGCTATAGCAGCCTCATCTCGATATGGTGTCCCCAGTTTGGTGGGAATATTCCTACTGTAGCAGTCTTGTGGTAGTGAGATACAGCTTGCTATAGTAGGAGGTGGCAGGCAATAGCCTCCCAACCATTTTCAGACTTGTCTTTTTTCTAAAACTTATATTCTTTCAATAATTATATGGTTTCTAACTCACTTTTATATGAACTTTGAAGGATTAATATCTCAATGGCTGACAATCAAGAAAATTCCCCCCCCTCCCCCCCTCTTAAAATTTTTCGATAAGAATTATCTAGAATAATTTTGGGAATATCAGAGGGTAAGAGTCTTCTATAAGAGGGGATTTCTTATGAGGGGCATAGCAGCAGCAACGCCAAATTTCTACAATAGACTCCATGAGTTCAGTTTGATGCCACTAGTGGAGGCTCCTCGAGATATGGTCTCGGGCTGGCTCAGGGAGTTGTATGTTATTCTCTCTACCGTGCTTTGAGAAGACACCAACCCTACTATCCACACTCAAGGAGTTGATGTACCTATGAATGCTACTATATTTAATGAGGTATTAGGGTTGTTAAATGTCTCTAATGTTGGGTACATGTCCAAGGACTGAGATATAGATATGCGGTGGTTAAGAGATATGCTGGTAGTAAAGGCTAACAAGGACAAGGTCTACTGGTCTAGCACCGAGGAGGTTAGGAGCACTTTTTTTACTATAGATTCTTGAAGATGGCTAAACTTGGTGAATCAGAGGATTCGTCCATCAAGCAACACTTTCTATGTGACGTACCCTCAAGCACTTGTAGCTTGCACTATGCACAAAATACACCTGAATATCGGGGCACAAATTGTGTCTGAGTGGAAGGAGTTCTATAGAGGCTACAAAAAATCTTCTTGTCTTCCCAGCCTAATGTCAGAGTTGTGCAGGCGTGTAGGGGTTCCTAAGTAGGATATTGACAGGGATAGAGAGATAGGACCCACCGTTCAGTCCATTTAAGATGAAGGATGTCATGTCCTAGATTAAGAAGAATAAAGAGATAGGAGAGGGTAAAAGTAGAAAAGTAGTATAGGAGAAGGATGTCCCCACTACCCAACTCTCTATCTCCTACTAGCGGCTAGAGCAGGACTTAGTTGTTGTTAGGACTCTCCTATAGCAATCCCATCAGCCTCATCAAGGTACAACCATTCTAGTTTCACATCCATATTCCCACTGTACATGACTATATAAAGCTCCTATGGGAGATAGATTAAGAGAAGGGGAAGAGGTACTCTGAGAATCACATACTTGCTCGAATGTGAAAGACTGTCAAGGTCATATTCAAGTGTGTTGCCTCTGATAGGGAGATTCTCCAATTGGAGCCATAAAACATGCGTGAGTTCTCCTCTTGCGTGACAACGAAGGAGACGGACTCAACCCAGTATCCCTTGGAGATGATGAGCCATTCAACTAGCCCCCGGGGTGCAGCTTAATTTCGCCTCAAGAAGGTTAAGGAGTGACTTCCTAAGTGAGTATCATTTAAACCATATAGAATTTTTCTAATTTTGACTTTTTATCATGTGGGAAATTTAATTAGCTTTCCAACAATATAAGATCCGCCCAAATCGGATAATCAAGCAAAAAGTTATGGCTAATTTATGTCCTAATCCTAAAACAGCATCATTTTAGTGCTTGGATCATCGTGGAGAGGGTCTATTTGACAATTATCAATTTTCAGTGGAACTCCACAATAGCGGTGCATCACACTGAAGTTTCAGGTCCCAACCAGTGGAACAACGCGATAGCACCGCGTCGCGGTGATCCCCAGAATCCCGTTTGTCAAATTCCAGTGAACCACCACGATAGTGGCGTGTTGTGGTGGCCCATAAAATCAGGTTTTCCAGTTTGATTTTTCCATCTTCGTACAAAAGTTAAAAAGGGCACTTTGGACTTTTTCCAAGCCCCTTAAATCGTCCAAACACCTAATCCAAGGTCATTCCAAGCATTATATACGACTTTTCGCAAAGAATTCTCTCAATTAAAAACCCTAAGCATCCAAACCCAATTCCAAGAATCTCCTAAGTTCACCATTAATTCTTCAAATTGATTCAAGAATTGGATTCCTCAAATCAAGAGCATCAAGAATATCCATTCAAGTGTACGAATAGAGTCCTAAGGGCTAGAGTTCATCCAAAGCTCCTAATTCAAGGTATGTGGGGTTTGAACAAGAACACTTCTTTTGTTCTTGTGCCCAAAGATTCGATTTTTATAAATGAATTTCATATTTTTACAAGTAGGTCTATACCCAAATTATATTATTTTGAGAATATGAATTGATAAGTTGTTCAAGCTTTGAATTGCATGATTATTTCACTTATTTATGATTTGAATTGATAATTCATGTTATAAATTGCATATTCCTATATTGATGTGATATTTTCAAGGGTTTCCAAGATTGGTGTCATGAATTAAGCTTTATTGTGAAATTGTGATCCTTTAAGAATATACATGCCTTAAGTCCAAGAATGAATTGTTGATACTTTCTAAAGTGTTTCAAGAAGCGTATTGATATTTCTATGCTATTAAAGTTTTAAAGCCTATTGGTGATAGTCTACCAAAGTTTCAAGAAAAGAGTTGATTTTAATCCTAAGCTAAGAAAGAAAATCCATACCATTTGATTTAAGCTAAAGGGAAGCATAGTTGGCTTCCATTGCATATTTCTGAGTTGTTTAAGGTGGATTTTTCTTACAAGTTCTGAGCTTAAGTATGGGAGTAGTATTTAGCACCGAGTTGGGCTTGATTCCAAGGTCTCATGCTCCAAAACTACGAACCACCGTAGGATTTGATTTATCCCAAGTAGGTTAAGCTAGTGATCACTAAAATTAAAAGGTTCTACTCCGAGGGCAAGGATAGAGCAACTCTCCCCAATGTGGGCAAGACGTTGGACTCCATGTAGCTCACATAGTTTATGTCGGCTAGAATAAACTCTCAAGTTTCCTAGAGTCTCAAGTCTTAAAGTTATTAAGGTTTTAAGTCCTTGAGTTTCAAAGAAGTTCCTTGTTTTCAAAAGACTGAAGTGCATGTTCTAAAAGTTGTTTTAAGAGTTCAACTAGTTTACAAGCTTGAGATCAAAGAAAGAATACAGATTTAGAATAAAGTGTAATGGCTCATGTGAATTATACTACATGTTTCATTATTCATGATTTATGAGAGTTTTGTTCAAGCTATGTGAGTCATTTACAAAATCATGTATGTTTTCCATAAAGATTTCTTGTATTGATATTTAGTTGCATACACCCCCATATACTCAGTACATTCCCAAGTGCTGATCCACATATACGTCTATGTGCTACATTGTCTCATAATGTAGGTTCAGGTTCTCGGTCCCAGCAGCGTCAGTGATCCTGAGTACCTTTATCTACACCTCCACTGTGGTGAGTCCTCATGGTTCGAGGACCTATCTCTAGACACTTCAATAATTTTAGTAGTTGTTCTACTGCTTTCAGTTCAATTTGAGTCAGTTAGGGATCTGTCCCAACGGCTCTCTAGTTTGTTGAATAGTAGAGGCTTTGTCAAACTAGATGGTTAGCATATTTAGATTTGCAGTATTTTGTTACTTTTACAATACTCATTCGGATTTCAGTTAGATATGATATGACATGATTCCTTATTTTTCTCTCACTATCTTTAAGTAAGCTTTATACTAAGTAGCAGGCTCAAAGGGTTAGCTTGGAGCTACTTGTAGCCTTAAGTACCGTGTGACACTCCAAGATAGGATTTTGAGGCATTACAATTTTATAGATATTTGGATTTGGGTTGCCCCCATTAAGGGCATGTAACAATTCTCTTTCTTTTCTTTTATCGTACATGGATGCCCGTTTTAGTAACTAGTAGTGAATACATACTATATTATATTATTTTATGTGATTCTTATCAATCATACGGTAGCTGGTAGCTTTAAATAGTGTTTGGATAGGTTGGGAATGAAATGCAAAACAGGGGAAAGACAGGACAGGAATTTTGTCCTAGCCCATCATACTATCGCCGTCTACATGTCGCTACCACGGTGTTGTTATAGTGGAAATATTTCCACTATAGTGGGCTTGCTGTATGAAATAATGCCCACTATAGAGGCCCTACAAAAATAGCCCATAAAAACTTTTAGCGTTTCTGCAATTTCCCTCACTCTCATTTCCTTCCATTACACCTAATTTGAAATCGCACAACAGTTTAGATCATAATTTCAAGATCGAACCCAGCAAGTCAAAGAAAACAATCAATTAAGTGAAACATCACTTGTTATATCACGATTATAGATCACAACAAAAATCAATTTTTCACCACAACTACCACTACTAGGGTTTTTTTTGAAGTAAACCTCGTCCTCCGGATTTTGATACGAAAAAAATGAAAGTGTCATCATGCTAATGTATTGTAAAATCAAACTAAAAAATTAACAAAATAAGAATGAAAGTAGCCAAGAAATGAAAGACAAGGTCATCATGATAATTTGATGTAAAGTCAAACTAACTTTATGCTTTTATTTATAGTGTTACACTGAAATATATAAAAAAAATATCGCAAGCATAACATAATGTTATGAGGAAAGGTTATGGAACTTGGAAGTGTGACAGTATATATCATAAATGGTTGAAGAGTAGTTGATGATTTCTATGTAATGGACACCGGCATAATTATGGAAAAGGGATAGAAACGACACTTTAAATTAAATTATTTTTATAAAAATAGTCATGAAAATTAAATTTTACTTTCTAGCCATTTCAATTTACTGGCTTTTTCTATACTATTTTTACACACATTCTATACAGTTTCTATACATATCTTATACATATAAATATTTTATACGAAAATTATACAGTTTTGATACATTTATACAATAACTGTACTTTTTTTACACTTTTTATACAATAATTATATAATTTTCATACACTTTCTATATATTTGTTATATATATTTGACATATACATATTTGATAGAACTATACAATTTTTATACATATATCTTATATAGATATATATTCTATTTAACAATTATATTGTTTTTATGTAATTTAATTATTGTTTCTAAAAAATTTAAAAAACTAAAATATTTGATCGGTTAAAAAATTTATAACAAAAAAAATTAAAATATTTTTAAAAGGATCGAATTGCCTAAGTTGAATACTGTATCAGTATTGTATATAGATTATATCAGAATTGTATATAAACTACGTGGCCAAAATGACACAAATTAGAAAATGATTATAAAGTGAAAATAGTATATCTGACTGACCGTCTTTTGTAAAGTTTTCAAATTTGAATTATTTATTTTAAAAAGTGTTATAAAGTGTCTTTCTTCCTACCTAATATATTGTATATTTTATAACATAATTCAATTTTTCATTGTTGTTTTGGACAAATTTTACAAAAAAATCCTATGCATTTTTAGAAATTTTCCCAATGTGATGTGGACAATGGAAGAGGCAACGACCAAAAGGTTGTTAAAATTAAATTCATTGGAATATGCTCTGTATCATTGTGCACCCTTATATAACTACTATTTCGGCTAAAACGTTCTTTTCTCTCAGAGTTGATTCGGAAATATTATTGACCGTCTTTTTCGCTCAACCATTGGAAATTTTTAAAAGATTTGCGAAACCAATTGTATTTATTCTCGTAGAAGTGTCAGTGAGCTGGCAGGAGACCGTAGTCATGCTTGTCGTCATTTCACCTACTTGCTTATTTTATTATATCACTTTTAATTAATTATTATATATTATTTATATATTAAAAAAATAATAATATTTAATTAAAAAAATAAAATAAATATTTATGACATGTTTGTTTCAGTTGCTTCAATTGTAATTTTACTATATCACTTTTAATTAATTACTATAAGTCATTTAATTATTAAAAAATTAATAATATTTAATATTAAATTAACTTGACATCTTATATGAGACCCACTTAATTTTTTCTATACATGTATATTTATAGTATTTTGCTATGTAACTTCTAATTAATTATTATAAGTCATTTAAAACATG
>NC_061113.1:42995196-43039195 GCF_002878395.1 Capsicum annuum | reverse complement strand
TTTCATACAAAGCTTCACATGGCACCATTTTGATACTTAAATGATAGCTGTTGTTGTAGGCAAACTTGATGAGAGGTAAATGATGATCCCAACTACCTTTAAAGTCCAATACACAAGCTCGTAGCATATCTTTAAGTATTTGAATGGTACGTTCTACTTGTCCATCTGTTTGAGGGTGAAAAGTTGTACTTAGATTCACTTGTGTCCCCAAATTTCTCTAAAAAGACTTCCAAAAATTTATGGTAAATTGATCTCCTCGATCTGATATAATAGAGATTGGTACTTCGTATAGTCGAACTATCTCTTTGATATACAATTTGGCATACTCTTCAACTGTATAAGTCGTTAATAGGAAGTGTGCTGATTTGGTAAGCCTATCAACTATCACCCATATGGAATCAAACTTTTGAGATGTACGAGGCAAACCAGTGATGAAATACATATTGATCATGTCCCACTTCCAGATTGGAAGATGTATACATTGCATATAAACCCCATGATTTTGATGCTCTACTTTAACTCTTTGATAATTTGAACATTCGACTACAAATTTTGCAATGTTCTTCTTCATGTCACCCCACCAATTCATTTCTTTCAAATCATAATACATTTTAGTTGACCCCGGGTGGATGGAATACCTTGAATGATGGGCCTCTGTCATAATCCTCTTTTTTAGCCCATCTATATTAGGCACACATAATCTGTTTTAGCACCAAAGTACTCCCTCTTGCGTTAGCTCAAATGACTTTGTCATACCACATTGTACATTCTTCTTAAGTTGTAATAGTATGGGATCTGCATATTGCTTCTTTTTCACTTTAGCTACTAATGAAGATTCTGCTGCATTATTCATAATAAGCCCTTCATCTGGAGTTTCAAGAAGGCAAACTCCCAAATTGGCAAGTTGGTACAGATCTTTATTTATCCCTTGTCTTTCTATAGATGGTGCCATAGTCTCCCAACTTAACGCATCTACTGCCACATTTTTTTTCCCCAAATGATACAAGATATCAATGTCATAGTCTTTTAATAATTCAATCCATCTTCGCTACCTCAAATTTAGATCCTTCTGATTAAAGATATATTGCAAACTCTTGTGGTCGGTATATATGTCAACATGAATCCCATACAAGTAGTGACGCCATATCTTTAAGGCAAATATAACGCTGCTAGTTCCAGATCATGCGTCGGATAATTCTTCTTATGTGGCCGCAATTATCTTGAGGAATATGCTATGACTTTAACATGCTACATCAATACACATCCTAAGATAATTCTTGAAGCATCACAATACACTGTATACCCCTCTGTACCTTCTGGAAGCACCAATACGGGTGTAGAAGTCAACTTATTCTTCAGATCTTGGAAACTCCTTTCACATGCATCATTCCATTAAAACTTGGAAGATTTGTGTGTTAGCTTTGTTAAAGGGGCAGAAATTGAACAAAACCCTTCAACGAACCTATTATAATAACCTGCCAACCCGAGGAAACTATGAACCTCCGTAAGCGTTATAGGTCTTGGCCAATTCTTCATGGCATCTATCTTTTGAGTATCCACCATTATCCCTTCATCAGATACAATATGACCCAAAAATGCCACATATTTTAACCAAAACTCATATTTGGAGAACTTTGTATATAGCTTACAATCACGAAGAATCTGTAACACCTGTCGTAAGTGACAGGCATGGTCCTCTTTTGATCTCGAATAAACCAGAATATCATCTATAAAAGCTATCACGAACACATCTAAGAATGGATTGAACACCCTATTCATCAAATCCATAAAATTTGCGGGCGTATTAGTTAGTCCAAAGGACATGACTAGAAAATCGTAATGACCATACCATGTTCGAAAAGCTTTCTTGGGTATATCATTCTCTTTGACCCTCACTTGGTGGTAATCCGGCCTCAAATCAACCTTTGAAAAGCACTTGGCGCCTTGCAACTGGTCGAATAAGTCATCAATTCTCGAAAGGGGAAATTTGTTCTTAATAGTCACCTTATTAAGTTGTCGATAGTCAATACACATTCTCAATGAGACATATTTCTTATGCACAAACAACACTGGTGCACCCCAAAGGGATTTACTAGGCCTTATGAATCCTTTTTCTAGTAAGTCTTTTAATTGCTCTTTTAACTTTCGTAATTCTGTCGGAGCCATTCTATACGGAGGAATTGAGATTGGTTGAGTACCTAGAATTACATCAATACCAAACTCCATTTCTCGTTCTGGTGGCAAACCTAGAAGATCTTCAGAAAATACATCGGGAAATTCATTTACCACTGGAATAGTTTGAAGAGTTGGTGGCTCCACATTTGTATCTCTCACTCTAACTAGATGATATATGTAACCCTTGGAAATCATCTTTTTTGCCTTAAAATAAGAAATAAATTTACCTCTTGGCACACTAATATTACCCCTCCATTCAAGGACTGCCTCTCTTGGAAAATAGAGATACACCCTCTTAGTTCGGTAATCTACTGCGACATAACAAGAAGCCAACTAATATATACCCATTATAGCATATAAATCTACCATTTCTAACTCAACCAGGTCAGCCATTATATCACGACCACAAATAGTTATTATACAATTTCGATACACTCTTCTAGTTTTAATAGAATCACCAACCAGCGTAGATACTTCAAATGGCTTAACTAACAATTCTGGTGTTCTTTTGAACTTCCCAGCAACCAATGGAGTGACATATGATAATGTAGAACCCGAATCAATTAATGTATCCACATCATGTGAAAAGATGCACAATGTACCTGTAACCACATCTGGAGAAGCCTTTAAATTTTGTCGATCAGCTAATGTTTATTCACGATTCTAAACTTCACTAGAGCTAGTTGTTCCTTTAGTACCTCTACCACGACCCATAGGCTGTACACCTATACCTGAATAAGGAACTGATGACGATGATGCAATAGTTGATCTAGTAGGTCATGCCATACCACCCATGCCTCTTTGTGGGCATTCTCTCATCATATGCCCCGACGTACTACACCAAAAGCAGGCATTTGTCCCAAATCGACATGCACCTAAATGAACCTTTCCACATTATTTACATGGCTATCGAAGAGGCCTTAATATGCTCATACTCCCTTGCTCTTGATACCCCGCTATTCATGAACTTTGGCTCTCACTTCTTTGTCCAAACTGGTTGACTTTGGACCCTTGAAAATATGGTGGAGCACTAGCTGTAGGATAAAAAGATAATGTCCTAGGCGATCTATTAGAAAATCAAGGCCTAAACTCACCTTGGGATCCCATGAAATGCCCTGTAGATCTGTCCCTCATAGAATACCCTCTTTCCAATTCTTGAGTGTTTTTTTTGCCTCTGATCCTCCATGTTTTGTGCAAAAGCTTGTATCCTTGCTATGTCCATGTCTTTGTTCAAAGAAGCAATAGTACAATCTCTAACCAGATATGGGTCCAATCTATCCACATATCGATGAACTCTATCATCCATAGTGACCACTACATTAGGAGCATACCTAGCCAAAGAGTTTAACCGGAGGCTGTACTCCCTCACGCTTATATTCCCTTGGCGAACATTCAGGAACTGATCTGCATGGACCTCTCGAATCTTAAATGGAAGATAATGATCAATAAATGCCTCTTTGAACTCTTTCTAAGTAGCTGAAGGTGCATTGAAACCCCTAGATCATTTCCAGTATTCATACCAAAATATAGCCTCCCTTTTGAATCTATATGCTGCTAGCTCAACTGTCTCTTTACCCGATACATGCATGACATCTAGAACCCTTTGTATTTGATCAATAAAGTCCTATAGGTCTTTATTAATATCTGATCCGGTGAATATAGAAAGATCCAATTTAAGAAAATCCTGTGTCCATAGGCTAGCTTCCCTATCTGCACCACTAGAACTTGTAGTTGGAATAGTTTGTCCTTGAAGTTTTCCAGCAACTATACGAGCCAACAATTACACTGCACTCCTTAGATCTTGGTCAGTAGCATTAATAGGTGGTTTTAAGCATGCGGTTCTTCTCTTCCTTAGTTCTTCTGGAGATGGAGGAGTAGAAGAAGTTTGTGATACAAACTCAGCTTGAGCATTACTTTGATTAGCTTGTCTAGGTGGTGACTTGTTGGTCCCTTCTCCAGCAGCCACGTCTACTCGCTTACTAGTATTCTTAATCCTTCTTATAACCGGTATCTTTACTATAATTAGAGAGAGAAAAATAGGTTTAGTGGTTAAATATGACTTTACCTACGACTTGGGCTCTATTACACGATCTAAGATGGGAAAAAAATAGAAACAACCCCTAAATACCCATAGCATCTTGTTTATAGATATGGTGCACAACACAATCATAAGCAAGACTCCATGTAGACACGACTTTGTAGACTCCCTAGGATAACCTACTCTAATACCACTTTTGTCATACCTCAAATCCTATTGGGGCAGACAGACACCCGTAGCCGTAAAGCCCCGAGAGAACCAATCTATAACCTTGTACTTCTAATGCATGTAACTATGAAAACCAAAGGTTCTGACAAACATGATATTATGATCGATGAGAATAGCTACATTGGCAAGCACAAATTATATATACAACACTTGGCCGTTGGGGCCACCGCATCTAAAAGACAAGACACTACCATGTTTAACTTTACATTAGTGTACAAAGTATCTAAAAGATACATAGACTTAGCTAGGGTCGGGACAAACCCCCACCCTACTCTTGACTACTGCACAATACCAAAACATATGGAACAAACTCGGAAAGCCCCGAATCAACCTGAAGCTCATCAATAGTAACTGAATAGCCTAGGCTTCTACTAGCGAGGTGTATTAGCTGAAGCACCTGTGCCTGCAGCATGAAATACAGGTCCCCCATGAGGGATATCAGTACAAAAATATGTACTGAATATGTAAGGCTGAAGGTAACAACACATGATACAAGAGCTCAATAGAAATCAGATACCAGTAAATAAATAGTGCTAGTAGACCACCTTTATATATATTTGTAGGATCAGGTACATTACATTCCTTTTTTAATTACCTTTCTTACTTCATAATATTTTTAAGTCATATAATACAAATGACCAGCTGATTAGTGGTAAATAGTTAAATCAGGATCAGCCCATGTTAGGCTTACACCCCTGAGCTGCCACCTATAAATAAACATTGGGATCGGCCCATGCTAGGCTTATGCCCCTAAGCTGCCACCCACATATAAAGGTATCAAGATCGGCCCATGCTAGGCTTATGCCCCTGAGCTGCCACTTGTTTTACAGATTTGCATTACTTCATTTATTTAACCTTTGAGATTGTTACTTTGGTGGTCATAACATTATGGTACCTTGAAACAGTAATCTACCAATAAGAGATAAGTAAATGGGCACTTAATGCAACAACAATGAGGTAGGGAGCTATTGGCACACAAATGAAGTGTTTAGAAGTTGAAAATAACACATGGGTCTTATTTGAGTAAACGAGAACTCCTAAAATTCTCTAGTGAAAATAGATGTGCAGGTTTAATAATAAGCATGTATTGAGGTGTTTTAACATGTTAGTTGGTGGAAAAAAGGTCATTGACTACATGGGATATAATACGCTGCCATTATGTAGCACTTGTTATAGGATAAACTTGGAAGCTTACTTGATGGACCAAATGTTTGATTTCATGCCAACGAGTGCAAAATAGAGTATGCCTTACATACCTGATGAAATAACTCCGAAACTAACCAAACTTGACTTCCCACCTTACAGATTACTTATCTACAAAAGAAGATATGGTAAACTAATATTTGCAACCAACCGGCATGTTTGGGCTATTTAAATTCACCAAAATAGTAACCGGGCAGCAAGCTCTTAATCTATCAATTAAGGGTGTTATTATAACCCTTTTCTATTCCAAATACACCCACATTCCATACATGTCCTTATAAGTTTCACCGAAACCACCTTGGCTTCATTACATATTCCAAACAATACCCAAAACAGATTGGGCAGTAAACAAATGCAATAGTTAGTTCAGTGGTGTACTGCCACACCTTTCTTCTATATTTTATTACAAACTAATCATACCTTTCTCCAACATCAACCTAGCAGCCCATAACATATACAGACAAAATAGTCCATAAAATAGTCCCAAATCCCTTTTATTGTAGCAATCACTTATTGAACTCATCATCTCTTTAGTTCTCAATAACAACACATTCATAATTCTCTCTCAAATTCATATATAAGGAGAACAAAATGGAGCAGCCACCTTACCTTAATTCTGCAACTTATACTTAAATTTGAACTCCTCAAGAGCTTCAACTTTCACTTTCCTTCACACTTTAAACCAAAGAAGAAAAGAGATCTCTTACTAACAAAGAAAAAGTGAGCAATTAGCTATTCTATATTTTGCCGTGTGTTTATAATTAGACACCTATAGCATGTTTTCCTAATCTTTCATGAATAAATAAGCTAAAAATTGAGTGTTTTCACTTACCTTAGCTTGCAAAGATGAGGGTTTTTTCAAGAACACTAGAAGAAATTTTAGGGCTGCTGTTGTTATCCTTGTTAAGAAAGGGAGAAAACTGAAATTTAAAAGGGAATATTGTGGTTAAAATGAGAAAAATCGCCAGCTGTATTGATCTTATATTGAGCCCTTATTATTGACCTCATTTCCAGCCAAAAATTAGTCAAGTTGGTGATGCACCTACTTAAGGGTTCAAGATGCTCAAATTTCAAAGTATGTGATGCACCTACTTGCTTAAATTCTTACTTTGGGCTCAATTAACTTGGGCCTTTGGAAGATTTAAGTGTTGGGTCATTTCTTCATTTTCTTCTTCTTTTCTTCAATTTGGCCCAAATGAGTACATTAGTTTAGGTCCAAATTTGTTCCATAGCCATGGGTCCATTAATTTGGTCCAAAAAGCTTAAGTAGGTGACTCACCTACTACCTTAATTAAGTCAAGCAAGCACCTCAATATTTCATTTCATTTCCAGCTCCTAATTCCTTTAATCTAACTTTCAACTTGTACACACTTGGTCACTTTAAACTTTAGATCCAAATACCAGCTTACAATCCCAAGTTTAAACAGTTGTATCGATGTTAACTTGATCGCGTCACATAAAAATGTATGGGCAACATCTATAATTTCATCTACACTATTAATACTTGATAAAAAATCTCATTCGTTACCTATACCACAAGGCTATACCAAGTTACCTATAAATAGAGAAAGTACATGCAATGTACGGGGTATCACAAACCAAACTTGTTTTTTTGAAATGGATACGACCCTCCTCAATCTCCGATCAACCACTCTCTCCTAAATCTTCATAGTGTAACACAACAACTTAATACCCCTATAGTTGTTGCAACTCTGAATGTTACCCTTATTTTTATATAACGGAATCATCGTACTCCATCTCCAAGCCTCAGGTATTTTCGCAGTCTTAGAAATGTCGTTAAACAAATCAATCAACCACCTCAAACCTACTCCACCAATAAACTTCCAAAAATCCACCAGAATGTCGTCGGCCCCATCGCCCTACCCCTCCGCATCCTACAAATAGCCTCTATGACCTCTTCAATCTTAATATGTCTACAGTAACCGAAATCTTGATTTTTCTCCGAGTGCTCCAGCACCTCTAGCTCAATGTTTTTGTCCCTCTTCTCGTTCAATAAGCTAAGAAAATACCCCTGTCAACTCTTATTAATCTGGACGTCCTCTACCAAAACTCTCCCATCCCCCCTAATACACTTCACTTGATTGAGGTCACGACCCTTTTGCTCCCTAGCTTTAGCCAGCCTATACAGTCTCTTTTCCCGGTCTTTCTCCCCTAACCCCGCATATAGGCTTTCAAACATTGTTGTCTTAGCAGCCATAACTGCTAACTTAGCCTCCTTCCTTGCTTCATTGTACACTTCCCTATTCATTTGTTTCTCATATTCATCTTTACTCTCAAAATACTTAACATACGCCTTCTTCTTACTCTTCACTTTCTTTTTAACTTCTTCATTCCACCACCAGTTCTCCTTATGCTGTCCTGCCCGACCCCTCGAAACACCCAACACTTCTCTAGCAGTATCCATGATGCAGCTGGCAGCCCTATCCCATGCAACATCCACATCTCCCCTGCACTTCCACACCCCTATTTTCGCCACTTTTACCCCTATGTCCAGCGCAGTAACAGGCGTCAAGCCTCTCCACTTAATTCTAGGATGACCCTCCTCGAACCTTCTCTTCTTGCTCTTCTTAATAATCATGTCCATCACCAGATGCCTATGCTGCGTTGAAAGATGCTCACCTGGGATGACTTTATAGTTCCTACAGAAGGCACTATCCCCCTTCCTAAGCAGCAAAAAGTCAATCTGAGTCTTTGCTATCGCGCTTCGAAAGGTAATCAGGTGATCCTCCTTCTTCAAAAAACTCGAATTCACAACCACCAGCCCAAAGGCCCTCGCGAACTCCAACAGAGCAACTCCCTCCCTATTTTTATCACTGAAACCAAAACCTCCATGCACATCGTCATAGCATCATGGCAGAACCCCAATATGCCTATTGAAGTCCCCTGCTATAACAATCTTTTCTGAGCTAGGCACGCTTCACACCACCTTGTACAAAGCCTCTAAAAAACTCGCATTCACCCCCTCATCCCAGCCCACCTACGGCACATAAACACTACACATATGTAGCGTAAACCCCCCAACGACCAACTTAATCGTCATCAGCCTATCGCTGATCCTCCTAACCTCCACTACATACCCTCTCAGCTCTTCTTCGTCCACTAAGATGCCCACTCCATCCTGATGTTTCTCACTCCCAGAGTACCACAACTTGTATCTATCCATATCCCTAGCCTTAGACCCTACCCACTTAGTCTCCTGAACACACACAATATTAATCCTCCTCTTCTTAAGAATCTTCACCAGCTCAACAGATTCACCCTGAAGGGTCTCTATGTTTCAAGACCCTACCCTCAACTTATCCTCTCTAGTCTCTCGCCTACCTCTACCACCCCTCACTGCACCATCCCTACCTTTAGACCTCGACCCACACCTGCCCCTATCCTCTCCACTACACCCACTCCTAAAATGACCCCCCACCCAAGCCTCTTCGGACATGACCCTACTCCACCATCAACCCCCAAAGCCACTACTCAAGGACCTACACAAAACCCCAAAAAAACAAGCAAACTAACAGGGAAAAATAGGAAAAAAGAAATTCAATAAATACACCTTTAAATAAAATTTTATTAAAGATTGTGTCATGTCAACAAGAGTCAAGTAATATGAAATAGATGTAGTAAGAGAGTGGTGCAACAAAAAAAATATATGCACATGCATGTAAATACATAGACACACACTTAGGGGTGACTTGACTGAGAACAAGTTATTTCGAGATTAGTTATCCCAAAATGTGTTAGACCGGCATGTATGTGATAACTTATCCCATCGCCGTGTTATAAATGTTGGGATAAATAATTTCGAGATTAACTAATACCTGTAACCAAATGTAAGATTATTTATCCCCAAATTATTATACTTTGTACCTCACACCAAACGACTCTTGAATACATATAATATTAAAATAACAGTCTTAAAAAATACTATTAAATTTTATTACAAATTCATAAAAGGTATTGTTTTACTTATAGTGTTAGTAAATTTAATAAATATTTTAAATGCTTAGGTCAAAAATTATTTATTATATATAAATAAAGAGGTATTACATAAATATAAGATTAAAATTATAAAGGCAAAATAGATATTACATAAGAGAAAGGAGAAGTATAATTATTGCTCAAAGTTTAGGAAAAAAATAATTTTTAAAGAAAAGGTGAGGTGAAAACGATATTCACCCTACTTGTTTTTGAAATTGTACAATTACAGTAAAGTTACAGGAATAATTACACAGTTAAAATAAAAAATTTAAAATAAAAGTTAATACTTGGTAAATATGGGCCTTTATATATAATATCAAATTCGGTATTTAAAATACATATCTGTCTCTTGAAATTCTACTAATTAGCAAACATGTATTATCAACTAATATTATAAAAAATAATTGATATATTTTTAAAATTAATATTATTTTAATTTTTATTAACTATAAAACTCAAATGTTCATATTTTTTAAGAAAACTATGGACTACATATTCGATAAAAAGATCAATGATATAAATATAATGTTATAAAATTATTCATATGTTTGACTGAAATTTTTTTTTATCAGGTTTAATTAAAAAATAAGTAACATACAATGTGAAATAACAAGTCAATACTAATGTCAATATGGGTTGTGGTGCAGCGGATGAGACTGTTTCACCCTTAGCCAGAGGTCAAGGGTTCGACCCTAGGCATGAAGAAAACTCTGTTGGGAGTGTTATCCCAGAATGCGGCCCTACCCGGCACGAATCTGAATTAGTCGGGCTCCAATGTACCGGACACCGGTTGGAAAACCAAAAAAAAAAAAAAGAGAAGCCACTACTAATAAAAATAAATAAATCAAAATAAAAAGTAAATTAAGTTAAACTATCTTATTTCAAATTTCAGCATAATATAAAATAAGTTGCCGACATAATTAAGTAAATATAATTCACAATTAAAGAAAAATTCATGTCTTATAACCTCATTCAACAATAAAGTTCCATTTGAATTCAAAAAATAGAATAACAACTACACTAAATAAAGAAAATAAATAGAAAAAAAAATTGTACAAGTAATTTCATAGAAACACGAGAAGTAATAATTGGAATGAGACGAAAGGAATAAAATATGATAATAAAATTGTATTCAAAAAGTATACAAAAGAATTTTAAAAAAATTGAAATAAAAATAAATTTAAAATAATAAACGAAAAGTAATTTCGTACCAATTCCTCCCAATTCCGCCCCCACCCCCCAACAATGATTATACCCAATTTCCTGTTAATCAACTAATTATTTGACTAAATAATTTCTTCTTTTGTTTTAATTTATTTGGCCCATGAGCCATGTTGAATTGATATTTTCTAGAAAAATTTTAATTAGAAATATATTTTACTAATTAACCTTATTAATATGTATTGAACCTCTAAATTTCACTGTTATTATTTTGTATACTTATTCAATATTAAAAATAAAAAATATATAATAAAATTTTCTTAATTTTAAACAAATAAATTAAAATAATTATTTTTAATAAAATAGAGGATAAATCAAACGTAATGAAGGAAGAACTTAGATCAAATTTTATAATCAACTCAAATTCAATTTTTACATCACTTTCTAAATAGACCTTAGAATAACCCCATGATTGTGTGAACTTGTTGATGATAAGTTTCATTCTTCATCTCAAAATACTTGAACTTTTTTATAAAAATATTTATTTTTATTTAGTTATTTTTTCTTATAAAATTAAATAAATTTTATTATAATTTTCTAATACTACTCTTGTCATTAAATCACTAAACAAAATACATACATAGTCAATTTATATTTTTAAGTATAATTAATAAGATTAATTTTAAAAAATAAATTTATAATAAATATTTTTTAAAATTGAATATCAAGTCAACCAGGTCAACTATTTTAAAACAAGATCGGTACTTTACTTAGAAGTTCAAACGTCCCTTCCTTTTTTATGTTAAATAAATGCATTCCTACATAAAACGTACAAAATTGAAAGCTAGCCAGTCATTTTATTCGTGGTCTCGCTCTTTTGTTTATTTTTATTTATTTATTATCCTCAAGTAAATTTTTATTTTAACTTTTTACTTATTTATATTAAGAAAAATTAATTATTTGTTTCTCATGTTTTGTCTTTAGTATTAATTATTTATTCTTTAAATTATTTTTCAAGACTAATACTTCTTTCATTTTTAAATAAATATTTCGTTTGTCTCTAGATTTTATTTCTAAACTAGTATAGGTACCTGCACGATGCGCGGAATGTTTTTATAAGAATGTTTGTTAAAAAATATTATCTAATTCACATTAAAATAATAAAATTAATTAGTTTTTATTGATTACATTGATATATTTAAAATTGACCTTGAAATATTAAAAAATATGTCTTAATAGTGAAATTACAATTTAATAACTTATCACAATTACAATTATTTTAGATGTTTCGACATGAAAAAAAATAATAGTATTTCTTTAATCAGATTTGATTTATCGATTTTTAAAATAATACAATATAAAATATTAAATAATTATTAATATTATTGTGGGACTTTTACCTTTATATTTTTCATCAACTAAGACATATAATTACATTCCTTGTCTTTCATTTCAAATATCAATATTTTTATCTATCAATTCAACTTCACAACTAACTATACTCCTTTTAAAAAGTTATATTTTTCAAATGCATTTCAAACACTAAAAATACTATCAATTATGGAACTTCTAATTTCAAATTTTAAATTTCATTTAGTCTCAATTCAAAAATTAAGTGTATAAAACTTATTATTTTATTTTAAATTTTCAGATATTGTTCTATTGCTCATTATTTTTACATTGTTTGATTTCAATATTAATATCTTTAAGTATTTTATTTATACTTCTTATTGTATCTTTTATATTAATTTTATTAAGATCTCTTAAACCACTCTCAAAATCACTACCCCACCAAATACTACACCATCTCCTAGCCTTACCCCACAGCCACCAGCCCACCTCTCCATTTTTTTTTCTTTTTTTACTTTATACCCCCTCCGTTTCAAAAAGCATGACCTACTTTCCTTTTTAGTCCGTTTAAAAAAGAATGATTCTTTTATTTTTGCAATACTTTAATTTTAACTTTCCACATGACATGTTTAGAATAAAATTAAAGTTACTGAAAGTAGTATATATTTGGATTTATTTGATTAATTTATTAATTATGATAAAATTAGATTTAGATATCCACCAAAATATTATAAATATTTTTTAGATGAATAACGAACAGAAATTACAAAAATATAAAAAATTAAAACCAATAATATTTGAAAAACGTAAAGAATTAAAAATAAGGATAGAAAGACTACAGTATAACATAATTGTCGGAATTAGTAAAAATTCAATAAATGCACAAAAAGAAGAAATATCAAATTTAGAATCAACAATAGATAGTCTAGAATATATATATATATCAACATAACCTATATACATTTAAATAAAATGAAAAAAGAAGAATTTATAATAGATGAAAAAATATATGAAAATCACAAAGAATTAAAAATAAAAATAGTATTCTCTAATTTAGGAAGAAGATATAAGAAAATAGGTGAACATTTATATTTAATGTTAGAAAAAGAAGAATTAAAATTAGAAGATAAGTTGGCAGCCATGGTAAGAATAGAAAGAGAAAACGAAGAGATAGACAGAAAAAAGAAAATAGATAAAATAAAACAACAAACCACAGAAGAAATACGAAAAATAGAAGAAACTAAAAATAATAGGATTGCTGAATTAGAAAAAGAACTAAAAATGCTAAAAGATTTATATGAAAAGAAAAAGAAGAAAAAGATAAAGAACCAAAATTATTAAATGAGATAAATCAATTTAAGTAAAAATTAGAAATAAAAAATAAAGAACCAGAAACCAGTGAATTAGAAATAAATACAATAGATGCTGAAGAAACAGATAATTATGATTCGGAAGATAGTGAAACATATACAGAAATTCTAGAAAACATAAGAAAACTAGAAATTAATGAAAAACAAGAATTAATTAATAAATAAAATCTAGAACTAATAAATATAGAAGTAAATATTCTAGATAAAAATATAATACCTAGTGGATCAGAAATAAAAAATGAACATATAATTACAAAAATAAGTTTAAAAGATATAATCCAAAGGATGAATATAATAAATGGACACCAAAATAAATAATTAATTATAATTTTTTGGATTTAGACTGTTTAATAGACACAAATAAAATAATACAACTATGGGTAGGATATATGTCAAAATAATTATTAGATAGTAAAATAGATACAACAAACACACCAGAATATATAGAAAAGACATTAATAGGAACAATAAAATTATGATTTTTAAACCTAGCCGAAGCAAGTAAAAAAATATTAAGATCTGATAATAAAACAGAAGGAACATCAATAACTACTAAAATACTACCAACAGAAATATTGAAAAAATGTGAAATAGCTATAAGAGATGAATTTAGCAGTGTAACAACAAAAGAAGAAGAGCAAAATAAAGAAAAAGATATAAATAGAAATTTAATGTTAAAACTAGCAATATGTAATATGTGTTATATAGATGAGTATACGTGCGCATTTAAAGAATATTATTATAAAGGAACATATAATATAGAAGAAAGTAAAGAAATAAGAAGATTATATTTTAGTAAATTACCTGAACCATTTAGTTTAAAAATAATAAAGAGTTGGGATGAAGCAAAAATAATAGATACCCTAGGAGCAAGAATAAAATTTTTACAGCAATGGTATAGAAATCTATATGAAAAATATAGAGAAGAAATAAAAATGAAAAAAAAAAATATTAACAAGAAATTTAACATGTTGCAAAGATAAAATATCACCTCAATTTGGATGTGAAGAAAGATACTATAAGAAAAGAAAAAGACATAATAAATACAAAAAATCAAAATATAAATATAAGAAACCAAGAAAAAGATTTATGTAAACATAAAGACCATATAGGAAAAAGAAATCTATAAAAGAATGTACTTGTTATAATTGTGGAAAATTAGGACATTTAGCTAGAGATTATAAATTACCAAAAAACTCAAAAAAAGAAACAAATATCAGAAATAAAAATAGAAAATACAGAATATATGGAGATAAATTATATAGATTATGAATTAGAAAGTGAAGATAGTAGATATGAAATTTCAGAGAATGAAACAGATAATGAAATAGATAATAAATTAGATGAATTAAATGACTGAAGAAGATATAAAAATGAACCAAATAACTGAAGAAGATATAAAAATAATAACAAAGGAAGAATATTTAATGAAGAAGGAACAGATCAAAAATAATATTTGATAGTCATATATTTGATGAAATAAAGGAAAAGAGTTAGACCTAAGTGTAGAAAAAATATTGAAAATACCAACAATAAAAAGCATATTTAGTAGAAAAAAGGAATAATACTACGTAGTAAGCCAAAAAGAACATGTAATAGACTATAGATGTGCAAAAGGAAGAGCTAGTATACCACTAATAACAAAAAGAATAATTAATAAAGAAATAAATGATATAAAAAATAAAGACCCAATAAAATATGTACACCTTGGAGGTATAGAGATATTAATAAAAACATGTTTTAGAGAAGGGATAGATACACCAATAGAATTATATTTAGCAGATGATAGAATTATAAAAATTATAGAAAAAAATATAATAACTGTTATAAAAGGAAATTTAATATACCAAAAATTTAAATTTATAATAAGTGCGAATTATTCAATAGCAATAACAGATAAAAATATAGATAAATTATTAGTATTATATTGAAAAATATCAGGAATAGAACTAACCCCAGGAAGTAAAATATTTACAGCAAGATGTAAAAATCTATATGTATTAACAACAAAACATAAAATAACATGAAAAGATAAAATTAACAAAATACAAATAGAAAGTCCTTTTGAACAATTTGTAAAAACAATTGATAATAATGATTATAGTTACAAAAATATAGGCATAGAAGAAGATTTAGAAATAATAAATGATAGAATAAGTACATAAAAAAGAATAGCTCAAGAAAAAACAGAATCATCAAGCTCATAAAAAAGAATAAGTTATGAAACAACTTCAACAGTTAATTTAAATTAATATTATATAATGGGAACAATAAATGAAAAAGAATATTTAATACTCTTAAACACAGGACAAGAAGAAAATTATATAACAAAATATCTAGTAAAAAGTGAAGAAATAAAATCTAATAGTAATATATGCCCAGATCTACCAAGAAGTCTAATAAACATTAAGGATACGACAGAAAAAAATAATAATAATAGGAGTTAGGAAAATAAAAATAGAATTTGAAATAGAGGAAGAAATGCAAAAAGCAGATATAATATTAGGAATAAAATGGTTAGAACAAGTAAAATCATACAATATATAACATACACAATTATCTATAACATATAATAAAGAGAAATTATTCATAAAAAGAACTTTAACATGATATAAAAATATATGTACTTATAAAAATAATAGTAGAAGGATATTATAATAGGTATTATACACCTATGACAGATACAGGAGCAGAAGCAAACTTATGTAGATACAACTGTTTACCAGAAAGTAAATGGGATAAATTAAAAATACCAATAGTAGTCAAAGGATTTAATAACAAAGAAAGTTTAATTACATATAAAGCTAAAAATGTAAAAATACAGATATAGGATAAAATAATAATAATAGAAGAAATCTATAATTATGAACTAACATCAAAAGATATGCTTTTAGGAATGCCATTTTTAGATAAATTATACCCACATATAATAACAAAAACAGATTGGTGATTTACAACACTATGTAAACAAAAAGTAAGAGCAAAAAATGTTATTAATAAAATAAGAAAGAAAACTGATTGGATAAAAGAAAGTGAAAAAATTACACAAAAGTTAGAAAATATAAAAAATACAGAAGACACAGTAGAACTAATTGTATTTTCGATAAATAAAAAATAAATAACCATATTTTCAATAGATAAGGTAGAAATAATAAAGAAAAAATTAAGACAATTATATAGTGAAGATCCATCAAAAGGATGGAAAAAACATAAAACTACTATAAAAATTGAATTAATAGATAAAAATAGTATAATAACTCAAAAAACCATTAACATATAATTTTGACGATTTAAAAGAATTTAAAATGCATATAGATGAATTATTAGAAAAACAGTATATACAAAAAAGTAATAGTAAACACAATAGTCCAGCATTTATAGTAAATAAATATAGTGAACAAAAAAAGGAAAAAGTAGAATGGTTATTAACTATAGAAATTTAAATGCAAAAACTATGACATTTAATTATCCAATACCAAATAAGATATTAAAAATAAGACAAATACAAGGATATAACTACTTTAGTAAATTTGACTGTAAGTCAAGATTTTACCACTTAAAGTTAGATGAAG
Organism: Capsicum annuum; assembly: GCF_002878395.1. NCBI lineage: Eukaryota > Viridiplantae > Streptophyta > Magnoliopsida > Solanales > Solanaceae > Capsicum > Capsicum annuum. Next base: position 43,022,102 of record NC_061113.1, on the reverse strand, counting down.
ATTCTAAGGAATTAAACGCATTTACGGTACCACAAAGATTTTATGAATGGAATGTAATTACCATTTGGATATAAAAATGCACCAGGTAGATATCACCATTTTATGGATAGTTATTTTAAACAATTACCTAATTGTATAGTATACATAGATGGTATAATACTATATATAAAAACTAAAAAGGAACATTTAAAATTATTAGAATAATTTACAGATATAATAGAAAAATCAGGAATAAGTTTAAGAGAAAAGAAAGCTGAAATTATGAAAAACCAGATAGAATTTTTAGGAATACAAATAGATAAAAGTGGAGTAAAAATGCAACAACATATAGTACAAAAAATAATAAATTCAAAAGAAGAATTAGATACAAAAAAAAGAAATTACAATTATTTTTAGGATTGGTAAACCAAGTAAGAGAATATATACCAAAATTCGCAGAAAACCTAAAGCCTTTATAGAAAAAATTAAAAAAGGATGTAGAATATAATTACAACGAGGAAGATAAAAAACAAGTTCAGAAAATAAAAATACTTTGTAAAGAATTACCAAAATTATAATTCCCAAACGAAAATAAAAAATTTACATATATAGTAGAAGCAGATGCAAGTGAATATAGTTATGGAGGAGTACTTAAATATAGGTACGAAAATGAAAAAATAGAACATCATTGTAGATATTATTCAGGAACATTTAATGAAACAGAAATAAAATGGGAAATAAATAGAAAAGAATTATGTTCATTATATAAATGTTTATTAACCTTCGAACCATATATTGTATATAACAAATTTATTGTGAAAACTGATAATACCCAGGTTCGATGGTGGTTAACAAGAAAAATACAAAACTCAGTTACGACGAAGGAAATTCGAGATTAGTATTGAATATATTAAATTTTACATTTACGATTAAAGTAATCAAGACTGAAAAGAATGTTATTGCAGATTACATATCAAGACAAAGCTACTCAAACTGATTTACCAATGGAAGAAGCTGATGTCAAAGATACCCAAACAGACTTAATATTACAAGTGTTTGAACAAATGAAGTTATTATAAGAACGAGTTATCACATTAACTACTGAAGTTACAAATGTAAAAGTGTAGGTTGAGCACTATAAAAAACAAGAAGCTATTAGCAAAACTATTGTGCAGGAAGAGCACATTAAAAAACTAGACCTAGAAGGTGACGATGAGAAACACCTAAAAACTCAAATTACTAACGAAATTACAGTTACAGCTGCAGGCGCAGGTGATGTATCCAAGGTAAAGAATATAGTCACTCAAAATAAACCTGAACTACCAAAGAAAAAGAATTATAACCTCAACCAGATATTCTCAAAACCATATACACCAAATATACAAAAACCCGAGTCATCTATACCTCCCCAGATATACACATATTCTGAACCACTCAACCAATAAAAGTAGACTTATAACCATATCACTCGTATATATATTGATAATATTTATACCTTAAAAAAGTTGTTAAATACAAAACCTATCTAGAATAAAGATTTAGCAACACAAAACCAAGGATATATTACACAAAAATGTCAGAACTATAACAAACTTATTGCTTTGCCTGGCACCAGTGCAAACTTAATTTCTTCATGTTACTATTATGAACTATTATCTACAGTTTACACAATTACTGGAGAAGAGTCAACAAGAATTCCAGATATTCACAAAAAATTTATGGATTATAAAAGGATTACGAAGGGACAATTATTCTATATTCGTTTCTACTCAGCACCAGTAGAAATATTGTTTGATGAAATAAAAGAGACAATTACTGTTGTCAAGATAGGAATGACACGAGATTATATTATCCTTGAAGAAATATGCGAACAAGAAGAGATAACCAAAAATCAAATACCGAACTTCTACCAAAATAAGAGAGTTATTGGACTTAGCAGTATATTGACTGAGTTAACAAATAATTATATAAATCAAAACCCAGTTTGGATTTACTATAACAGAAATCAATTATTGGTTTACTCTACTTGTAAAAATATTAGAGAAAATAACAGAGAAGAGATAAGAAAATGGATCATAACGATCCTAAAATCAGAAGAGTTACCAGTCACAAGATCCATTACGAAAGAAGTTATTTCAGAAGAAGCTATGGATCAATTCTATAAACAAGTTGGCCAAAAATACGATGACTACATATGCAGCAGATATAGTAGTAGACACAACTTTATTCCAGATGTGATACTACAATAGTAGGAAGATAAAAAAAGCAGCAGATATGACAAGAAGAAGATAAAAGAAAGATAGTAACATAGCAATAATGGAAGCAAACAAGATATTAAATTATGAAAGCGACATATAGATAAATTATATAACTTTATTGACTTCCTTTACGTAAATAATTAGCTTTTAGCTTTTTGACCTTTTTGACAAGGCTTTTAAAGTCTTTGTTTTTTTTTCCTTACTTTTGAAAATTTGTAGGACAAATGTAAAGACTAAGAATAGTATATAGGTAAACGTGTAAAGTTATATTAGGAAAGGTGTAAAGATGTAAAAATTTTATGCACTTTTTTAGGATTATAAATAGAGAGCATTTTTGCTCAGTTAGAGGTAAGCCTTCATAAGTTGAAGCAAAACTCTCTCCTTTACACAAAAAACTTTTGAATTATTTAATAAAAAACAGGTATTTTTCCAAGGAAAAGCTATGAATCAGACAGCTATGGAAAATCTAGAATTATCAGATTTACCAGAATAGGTATTTATATTTATGATTATGAATAGCTAAATTCATAAATTCCTGACAATCATAATATGATAAAATAAGTTCATGTTAGTTTCTTTATAGTAGAATTATTCGAAAAATAGTATGTTAAGAAGTTTATTAGCAAAGAGGAAAAATAAGAAAAATTTCTAAGAACTATGTCATCCTAAAGGTGAAATCGGTGAGGCAAGAAAACCGTGATAGGGGAGTAGCCAGAGTAGAGGCGTTGTTTAAGAGAAAAATATCCAGATTACCATGCTAATAGTGATCGAAGAACATGTTATTTAAGAATAACCTAGTATATAGTAATCTAAAATGATCATATTTTGTTATGTGTATGATTGAAGGGAATATTTTGGAAAAGCATCATATGAAAAATGAATGCTTATTTATCTAACGAAATGGTAGATAAATTCAAAATACTTGTTTTGTATATACTTAAGGATATAGAAATTGTAGATATAAGAAAAATCATATTAGAAAAAATATTTGATAAAAATTTTATGACTAGAATTAATCATATATCACACCTACCTACCTACTCTTACAAATACTTACATACCAAACCTACACATCAACCATGATAAATTACAAAAATTGGAAAATGGATATGAAAAATATACAATTAATAGAAAAACTAATGAAAACAAATTAGAAGAATATATGAGAACTAAAGGTATAAAATATATAGAATTCCTTAATGAAAAATATAGAGGAATTATTAAGATTAAAACAAACAACTAATAAATACTATGATAAAGAAATTAATTACTAGAATCCAATTCCAAGTTATCCAAGTTATTCGTAGAAACCTAAGCATAATATGGATAATATGACAAGATATATATCTGATGAAACTAAGCTACTAGTTTTATATATCATAAAAGACTTAGAATTAGAAGACATAAAAAAAATAATGTGGGAAAAAATATTTGATTATGAAGATGAGTTACTAAGTACTAATTGGATAGAAGATGAATTAGAAAATATAGATTCTATGGTAGAAATAATTCAGACAGTTATTATTCAGATGGATATTATACAGATTAAAAATACTAGAATATATTCAGAGAGTTAGAGAAAAACAAAGTCGGCTATACAAAGAAATTAATTATAGAAACCAACTTAGAAAAAGAAGAGAACAATTTAAAGAAAGATTAATTTGGATAAATAAAATCATAAAACAACTAGAATTAAAAGATATTTTAGAATATGATTTAGACATTAAATTATTCATAGACGAAAAAGACAGGATAATTAATGAAATAGATAACCTAGAATTTAATATCAGATATAGTACAATTAGAATAAATTATTACAAAGAAATTTACATTATCACAACAACTTTAGGATAAAATGATAGACTATGAGAATTTAAAAAATTGGAGACAAGATATGGAAGAAATAATATTAACAGAAATACTTATGAAAGAAAATTTAATTGAATATTTTAGAACAAAAGATACAGAATAGTTAGAATACCTTCAAAATAATATACAAGAATTACAAAGACTAAGAGAAAAAACTAAAGAATATTACAGTAAAACATTTAATCAAATACCATCTAATCACCCCCTAAGATATGAACATTAATAAAATTAAAATAAATACACTAAAAATAAAATGTTTAGAGAAGTTAAGAAATATCTACGCACAAACAAAAATAGATCCATTAGAGCTATAATAGATCTATTTAAGTTGCCCAAGTTATCCGCACCCCCTACATTTTGGTAAGTTACCCAAGTTATCCGCACCCCCTATATTTTGGTAAGTTACCCAAGTTATCCACACCCCCTACATTAAGGCCACAAGATTCAAAAGTTTTCTTTATTTTCTTAAACTTTGAGCCAACTCAAAGTAGATCATTCTTTTTGAAACAGAGGGAGTAATATTTTTTGTAAAATATTTTTCTCACCTTACCCACTTCCTCCACCAACAACAAAAAATTATTTTATTTTTTATTTAAAATATAATTTTTAGCGCATCCACCCTACCTCGCAATACCCATTCGACTCCCAACCTAACCTCAGAAAAATATTTTTTTTATTAAAAAACTATTTAGAAAAAATTCCATCCTTCTGTCCCGACCACAATTTTTTTTTTTACCTTTTTAAAAACTTTTTTCCTAATCCGCAACTCCAACCCCCACCTGCACCACCACGTCGCCTACACCAGCCACCTAGCTCACCCGTTACCCCATCCCAATCACCATAATCTCTGACTCTTCCCTCATCCATCACTTCTGTCTCTATGCAATTTATATTTTGTGTTATATACACAAATGCTATTAGATAATATCTCTTATTTTACTGATAAAATATCAAGTATCAATTTATTTTAGCATATATGCTATTATTAATATCAAGTAATCATATCAAATAAAATTATCTATTTTTAAGGTCAAAATCAACTAATAGCTACTAATTATATTTTCATTATTCTAATGTTTTTTTAAAAAAAATACTTGATTAAGTTCAAGCATGTTATATTCCTCCAAATAAATTATACTTTTTGTTATCTATTGAAAATAATTTGAGACGTAGGGGATTGATTCATCGTCGAAACGAATTAAAATATATAATTATACGTCATTAAAGATGATGATGAAAGCATATACAAAAATTAAGAATAAACATTCAGTAATATATTTTCAAAGAAACCTTTATGAGAAAAATTGATACTTAATTCATAAAAAAAAATCGCCATAATTAACTTTAACAAACATGAAAGCAATAGAAAGAGATGATGGTAGGGATATATAATTATCATGTTAAAAAAGAGTAGTCATAACAATATTATTCCTCATATTGAATCGTATCATTGAAAAAAAGAGATACTTATATTAATTTGAATTGGTGGACCTTGAACATTCACAGAGAAAGATAAAATGAAAATGTTATATCCGTCCTGCATATTAAAAGAAATCATCAAATCAAGAATACTTTTTTTTTAAAATAAAGAACAAAAAAATACAGCAAATAAATTTATATATAATAATAAAGGAGACATTAGAGATTACTGTCTCCATTCCCATTTATCCTTTTTTTTTTCAACTATTTCTTATAATGAAACTATATTTAAAATCTTAATGTGAAGACAATAAAGAATTATAATAAATGAAAAGAAAATAAAGAGTCAATATCTACAACAGTTATCAAATGTTTGGCACATAATCTCTCATTGTTTATTACCATTATGATTGTCTTTATTATTGTAAATTAAAAAATATTATTTTAGATTTACTTTTCTGATTTAAATTCAACAGCTCATAGGAATCTGTAAAGGAATGTTATAGTTATTCTTTTGTTGTTTGGGTTGTGCTTCTAAGGAAATCATGCATCAGTCGCGGAAGATGGTCTGCAGTATACTTTAGTGGAATCACTGAAATTTAAAACAATAATGGATGAAATATACTCTTCTGAGGCAAGACAAGTTCATTCACATTAGAGCAACATAAATAACTCACCGCAATATCATGGTGAACAATTATAATGTGAAGGTGTTTGTTGAATTGTATGATTGGTAAAAATATTCAAATCCTCACTTGTAACGCTCCGAGTCTATACTCCGGACGTCCCACGATACTCATAATCCCAAAGGACTATAAGATAACCCATGATTGATACCTGCTGCAATAACTGAGTGATAATTCTATAGTAATACGAAAATTCGGCTGAGTCTGCCATAAGGTTCAAAACTAAAATCAAATACTAGTACAAAAATCATGAAAACTAAGCATCTGTCTGAAATAATCTAGTCTGAAAGCCTCTAACTGTTTGAAGGTGGAGTTGATGGTACAAGCCCCCAACTAACTCCAACTGCTGAAAGTATACTAAAATACTAAAATAACAACTCTGTCCTCGAACTATGAGGACTCACCACTAAGTCTGTTGCTAATAGGCTGGGCTGCTAAGTACAATCAGGAGCCCGTACGTCTAAACCTATGACATAAGACATCATAGCACAAAAGAAATGTATGCATCAGTACTTGGAATGTACTGGTATGCTAAGTGAGGTAAGGCTGAATGGATGAGTTCATATGCATGAACAGTAACTGGCTGAGTAATACGAATACATGAAACTGCTGTAAATACTGATTATGCAATACTATGCACATAACTACGTATACCATAACTGAGATCATATTAACACTAGGTACTGAGTTTTGATAACTAAATGGTTGATATCTGAGTTTACTGATATTAGTATTATTGTCAACTGGATGACTATTTCTGACAGTCTGATTCTGTAGAACTGAACTGAGTTTTATACTGAGCTAGATGAATATGTCTGACAGTCCTGGTACTGTAGAACTGAACTGAGTTCTATACTAAGACTGAACTGAAACTATGGGAGCTAATCATCTAACCGACATGCCCCCCTCTGAACTGATTAGGATCCAACCCGTAACCCCAGTTAGAAGGGTGTCAGTAGCGTACCACGGGTAAAGACAGTTGTTGAGTCACCCTCATCTGGCAGGTACTCTGAATGAGAATGGTGGTACCCTCAACTGGCAGGTAAGACACATCATCAACCCTCAACTGGTAGGTTGATGTCTTAACCTACGCTGGCTACATAGTTCTGGAACGTAAAGACTGTTTCTAAGGATTACACCCTCTACTGGCAGGTGAGTCCCCATCCTTGGGTTCACTCGGTGCTGAATTCTACTTTTAACTAAATTGACACTAACTGATTTCTAATTTGTACTAGGCTAGACTGAATTGTTACTGATCGTGTTAACTGACTGAACTGGACTGAGTTCACTGAGTTTTGATATCTGACTGAATACTACTGATCGTGCAGATTATTCTATAACTACTGTAGATCTAGGTCAACAGCTGGATTTTCAGGTATTGAATACCCCCTGGACTCAATAGCATGGAAAGTAAAACATAACATAACCTTAAGAGCATAATAATACTTACTTATTAACAATGAATTTATTTAGATATTTTGCCAAACACTTGATATACAAGAGCTTGTGCATGAATGGAATCACATAACAACATGTCATGCTTTCACTAGTCAATTCGCATAAGCATTGTAACAAGCACTTGAGGAGCATGGTTACTTCATATAGCAGTAAACATGTAATGATATCATGGCTACAACATCCAACTTGTAGTTCAAGAGTTGAACATGAATATCACATAAATCAACCCACAATTATTTAGTTCTCATGAAACTTGTCATAAATCATGGAATTAAACCCCAAACATCAATTCACACATGAACACAATCCAATTCCACCATGTTAATCATGAAATCATAAGCTTGAAGTTTTTTTTAAAAAAAGGTTCTTGGACTTCATGGGTGAGAGCAACTCATGAATGAACACCTAACATACTTTGATAAGTAAATTCGTGAAGATTGATGGTGTGTTCTTGAAGATTGGTCTTGAAATTTGAATGCCCTAAGGTTTGTTCTTGAGTAAATTTGAGAGAAAATAAGGGATTTTACCTTTAAAGTAGGTTAATCTCGTGTTTTTGGGGACGATTAAGGGTGAAAAAATGACCCAAATACCCCTCTAGATGCGGAGTTTTAATGACTAAAAACATGTTCAGTGATGCGCAGATCGACGCGCCGCATATATGGGGTTGATGTGATGGTTGATGCAATGCATCGAGATCGCATCGGCTCACTAAAATTTGCACTGGGAGCTGGAAAAAATATATATTGATGTGATAGGCAATGCGACGCGTCGAGATCATGTCAATGCACTATTTTGGACTCCCAAACATGTTTCAAACGAGGTCCAAAAATTTCAAAACTCACCCGAAGTGACCTAATGACACACCTAATCATGAATCAACCTAAAAGTCAACATTTTAAGGTCTTAAAGATCGTAAAATAAGATCTCCAACTTATGAAGGCTAAAATAATCCTAAGTATAAACACTTAGCTAAAATTTCTAAGTCTGGACCTCTTTTCAAGCTTTAAAGGACTGAGTTAAGCTTAAAATTTTGTGGGGTCTTACATCACTGTACGTCCAGCAAGCCTATTGAACTTTATTCCCCCTATTGATCTTTTAAATTTTGTCTCCCAAATTGCTATGATAAATGTTTGTGAAAATGATGCCAAAGAGCAAGACAGGAATAATGAAGAGGAAATTGTTACCATCAGAGACGAACATATAGAATTTGTTATTGCAAATGTAGATTAGACTTCATTATGGATTAATTCTACAGTGTCTATTTCCTCGTGTCCTTGCCATGTTTGATATTCACAAAGATTAAGATAGATGTTGGAATCATTTACTTGCTAGGCATACCTCAAAATCTACCCTCAATATGGACTCGGGCTTGCACTGCGGAGAGATGCCTTGTATTCTTTTCTCTTGTAGTTATGATAGTAATATAAGCAGAGGTAGATTTGATCTTCAGTGCACTTGCTTATGCTGTAGTTATATTGTTCCTGCATCCGTTTTCCCTAGTTCAAATTAGACATTCCGTTTTGATCCTGATTCTAATTTTTTACCTCAGGGAATTCCTGTGTTCCTCCTTTGAAACTTTAAGTTTATAATTACAAACAACGTGTACAAATTTGTTACTTCTGACAATTACTATTGATGGTCGATGCTATGCTAGATATTTTGTTGCTTGATCCTTATGCTTGCTTCCAAGACTTTCTCAAGGTCTTGATAATGGTGTAGTCTCTAGATTCCTAAAGTAATTTCTTAAAATTTCTTGTAATGTTTGTGTTATCCAACATAGTTCCTTTGGCTTGTTTGCGTGCGTTGCAAGAGTTTGCCCAGTTCAATTGCAAAATTATCTGATTGAAAATTATTTTGGTAGCCATCAATGTACGGGGTTATCTTGAATCCTGTAGGTGTTGGATATTTTTCTTAACTCGGTTACTGGCGGAAAAAACTTAATTTTTGTATTGGTGGGTCTATATTTACTAAACTAATTTCAATGCATGACTCGAAGAGGCATAGTGCAGGAGGAAGCACCACACTTTATAAGCTGCTCAAGAAGAAGGTAAGTTCAGGGTCAAAATATATGTACTTGTATGGACTGATAGAATGTTTTTGCATATGCTAATACTCAATTTTCGGCATGCTCACAAAATTATTTTTCTTTCTTGTTGGTTTTTCTTATAGGTGGCATACAATTTACTGCAGCTCAGTTGCCTAATCTAGAGTTAATGGACTGTGGAATGAGCATATATACAACCCAGATCTAGACAGTCCAATGACTAAGGAAAATGATAATGGCGAGTTACAAAGAACACCAAGTAGTAAATTACATCTTATATATCAGAAATTGTTGCTTTTATACTGCAGGGTTCCTCGGTCCAATACATTTAAGCGACACTTTCATATACCGGTGCAGTGATTTTAATTATATTATCATAGGCTCAGGAAGGTAAGTCCATAGGAAGAGCACATTCAAAGAAAGGACAAAGATGCTCGATTGAAGGAATGGATAAGTTGGAGAATGATTGGTTGAAATGGCGAGTGACTTTAGTTGTGCTTTGAATGGCTTGAAACTTCTTTTTTTGTGGTGAAAGAAAGTGGTGTATTATATGGAAAGAGAAGAAAACAGATCAAAGACTTACATTCTATAGATCAACTTTTAATGTTCTTAGCATTGATATGTTATATTTTTCAAATTATTGCAGGGACTATTTTAGAGTACATCAAGCTTATAGTAACACCCACAAAGATAAAAAATCTGCTAGTATTAGTGGATAATTAATTTTTTTATTGGAGAATGATCGGTTGAAATGGTGAGTGACATCTTTTCAAGTTGTGTTTTTGGAGTTTTAAACTTTTTTTTCAATGCAAGTGATGTATGATATGGAAAGCGATGAAAATGGATCCAAAAGTTAAACAACCTCATGGATCAACTTTAACATTAATCTTTTTATATTTTTAAAATTATTGCAGAAACTATTTTAGAGCACATCAACCTTATAATGACATCCATAAAGATTCAAAATCGTTCGCAAGTATTTATATATTAATGTTACTATTTTTTTCGTTTGATCAAAATTGTGCACACAAAGTATTTAACTTTGTACATGTATATGATTTTTTTTTGTAAAATTCATAACTTTAAATTTTTAAAGTTTAACTCAATATATATATGATTTTTTTTTTTATAGATATACCTAATTTTCTTTGATTGAAATAAATAATTTATGTTAAAGTTGTTTTTCTTATCAAACAAAAAAATTTATTTTTACCAGTTAATACATTTACATTTTTATGTTGCAAGTGAAAATATCTTACATGATTATTCTTAATTTTATTTTATTTTTTTCCTTTTTGTCTTATTTCTTTGCTAGAGATTCATATTCTTACTTTTAAAGAAGAACTTAACTTTGCAATAGTTAATGAAATGGTGCCAACACCAACATGAGTTATGATGCAGTGGATGGGGCTGGTCCACCCTTAACCAGAGGTTGAGGGTTCGACCCTGGGTATGGAGAAAACTCTGTTGGGAGCGCTGCCACCTTAATGGGCCCTGCAACGCGCGATCCTAGTTAGTCGGGGCTCCAATACGGGCACCGGACAACCAAAAAAAAAGAAATGGTGCCAACATTGAAGCCTTTTTGAATTTATATAAGCAGTGCCCGATGGTGCATAAATTTTAAATGATAAGAAGAACTGAAAACAAAAAAAGAGAATTTTAAAACTTTTATGCAAAATTTAGAGGACTATTAGATATTTTTTTAGTTTTGTGTTATTTATTTTTTCCTTCTATTTTTTAAATATTTTTTATTGAAATGAAATTAAAATAAATTCTTGTTATAAAACAATAAAGAACAAGAAATAGAGTAGAGAGAATAGAAAGAGTGATTCTTATTTCTTCTTTTAAGGGATGATTTACAATGAAGGAATTCCTTCTATTTATAGGGGGAATTTGCCCCAAATTTCACACTAAAATACAAATACATCAAAATACATCAAATAGATCTTGATAGACATTCACTATAATTGATATATATCATAACACCCCTCCTTGAATGTCTAACAATACGCATATAGGCTAACTCATTAAAAATCTTACAAGGAAAACCCAATGGGACAAAATCTTGTAAGGAAAAAAGAGTACTACGCGTATGAACTCCCCCTAATAAGAACTTCCTTAAACCTTTGCATCCCGATCATGTGCACCATCTTCTTAAAAGTTGAAGTTGGAAGAGACTTAGTGAATAAGTCAGCCACATTGTCACTTGAACGAATCTGTTGTACGTCAATATCACCATTCTTTTGGAGCTCATGTGTATAGAAGAGCTTTGGCGAAATATGCTTCATTCTATCTCCTTTTATGAATCCTCCTTTAAGTTGTGCTATGCATGTTGCATTATCTTCATATAAAATCGTGGGTACTTTGTCACATTTTAAGCCATATTTTTCTCGAATGAGATGTATTATGGACCTCAACCACACATACTCTCGGCTTGCTTCATGAATAGCTATAATCTCAGCGTGATTCGATGAAGTGGCTCCGATAGACTGCTTTGTTGATCTTCAAGATATGCAGTACCCTCGCATATGAATACATAGCATGTTTGAGACCGAGCTTTATAAGGGTCAGATTAAATTAACATAACTAACAAGATTGGAACTGCAATCTTTAGAATAAAATTAGCCCATATTGGTAGTCCCTTTTAGATACCATAATATGTGTTTAATCCCATTCCAATGTCTCCTAGTAGAAGCAGAACTATACCTTGCTAGCAAATTTACTGAAAAGGCAATATCAGGCCTTGTAGTATTTGCAAGATACATTAGTGCATCAATTGCACTAAGATATGGTATTTCAGTACCAAGGAGTTCCTCATTCTTTTCTTGAGATCGGAATGGATCCTTATTTACATCAAGTGATCGAATATCCATCGGAGTACTTAATGGATATGGTCCATCTATATAGAATCGTTTCAACACCTTTCCTATTTAGGCAGATTGATGAACAAAGATACTATTTGTAAAATGCTCAATTTGCAAACCAAGGCATAACGTTGTCTTTCCAAGATATTTCATCTCAAATTCTTTCTTTAGGTAATCAATTGCCTTTTGAAGCTCTATTGTCATTCCAATAAGGTTTATGTCGTCGACATAGACAGCAAGTATAACAAACTCTGACATTGTTTTCTTTATGAAAACACATGGGCAAGTTTCATCATTCGTATAACCTTCTTTAGATAAATATTCACTAAGATGGTTATACCACATGCGTCCAGATTGCTTCAAACCATACAATGATCTTTGCAATCTAATGGAATACATTTTCCGAGGCTTTGAACTATATACTTTTGGCATTTTAAATTTTTAGGAATTTTCATGTATATCTCATTTTTAAGTGATCTATATAGATAGGTTGTTACCACATCCATCAAATGCATTTCAAGTCTCTCATGGATAGTGAAATTAATAAGATAACGCAATATTATTTCATCCATAATTGGTGAATATGTCTCATCATAATCAACACTAGGCCATTGTGAAAATTCTTGTGCAACAAGGCGTGCTTTATACCTTTGTATTTTATTTGTCTTATTTTTTTCACACAAAGACCCATTTATATCCAACAGGCTTAACACCATTAGGTGTTTGAGTTATCGGTCCAAAAACTTCATGTTTGACAAGTGAATTCAATTCAGATTGAATTGCTTCTTTCCATTTTGGTCAATCATTTCTTTGTCAACATTCTGTGATAGATCAAGGTTTAAGATCCTCACTATCTTGCCTAATTTTTGTTGCAACATTATACACAAAGACATAATCCACTACTATTTCAGATCGATTCAAATCAGTTTCAGCATCACTTGAATTTATGAACAGTTCCTTATTTTCTTGAGTCTCAGACTCATTAATTCCTTCAGGAATATTAACATTGCTCAAATCTTGAACTTCCATATGAGGATCTTTCGTAGTGTCATCTTGACCATTTTTTTTTATTTTTCTAGGATTTTGATCCTTAGAACCTAATGGTCTTCCACGTTTCAAGCGTGCTTTAGATTCATTAGCTATGACACTAGTAGATGGTCCTTTAGGGACATCAATTCGAATTGGTACATTCTCTGTAGGAATATATGATTTAGTGATCCTTTTTAAATCTTTAAATACGTCTGGTATTTGATTTGCAATTCTCTGCAGATGAATAATTTTTTGTACTTCTTGCTCACAAATAGAAGCATATGGATCAAGCTGAGATAGTGATGGATTTTTCCACAAAATTTTTCTTTTGATGTCACCATTTTCTCCCCCTAATTTTGGGAAAACTATCTCATCAAATCGCTAATCTGTAAATCGAGCAGTGAACTTATCTCCCATTAATGGTTCAAGATAGCGAATAATGAAGGGTGATTCAAATCCAACATAAATTCCTAACCTTTTTTGGGGGGCCATCTTGGTGTGGTTTGGTGGTGATATAGGCACATATACACCGCACTCAAAATTTTTTAAATGAAATATATTAGGCTCTTAACCCAAAACCAATTACAACATAGAAAATTTATGATAATTTGACGGTCTAAGACGAACAAGTGTTGCAGCATGCAAAATTGCATGACCCCAAACAATAGTAGGCAACTTAGTTTTCATAAGCAATGGCCTTGCTATCAACTACAGACGTTTAATTAATGGCTCAGCAAGGCTATTTTGAGTGTGAACATAGGGTACAGGATGTTCCAATCTTATCCCAATCGATAAGCAATAGTCATTAAATGCTTGGGATAAAAATTCTGCAACATTATCAAGGCAAATAAATTTAATTTGATTGTCGGAAAATTGTGTCCGTAATCATATTATTTGTGCCAACAATTTTGCAAATACTAAGTTGCGAGATGACAAAAGGCTACATGAGACCATCTAGAAGAAGCATCTATTAAGACCGTGGAGTATCTAAATGACCCACTAGGTGGGTGAATGGGTCTACAAATATCCCCATGTATGCGTTCCAAGAACGCGGGAGACTCAATCCCAACTTTTGTTGGCGATGGCCTCACAATCAACTTACCTTGATAACAAGCATTGCATGAAATTCACCATTTGAAAGAACCTTCAAGTTCTTTAGTGGATGCCCATTTGAATTTTCTATGATTCGTCTCATCATTATTGATCCTGGATCTCCCAGATGATTATGCCAAAGTACAGAAGTATTGGAATCAGTAAACTTCCGGTTTACTATAGAATGTGCCTCAATTGCACAAATCTTTATCCAATATAGGCCAGAAGATAAAGCAGGGAACTTTTCTATAACACATGTCTGCCTAGAGACATTTTTGGTGATACTAAGATATTCAAGATTCATCTCATCAATTGTCCTGATATGATAACCATTTCATGGATATCTTTAAAACTCATCAAGTTTCTCCGAGACTTAGGAGAAAACATGGCATTATTTATGATGAGTTTAGTTTCCTTGGACAATATTATAATGGCTTTTCCGAAGCCTTCAATCAAATTAGAACTACCAGAAATTGTAGTGACATTAATCTTGCCCATGTTTAGATGAGCGAAATATTTCTCGTCTTTGAATATCGTATGTGTAGTGGCAGAATCAATCAAACAAATATCCTCATAATTGGACAACTTACTTTGAAAATTATCCATATCTTAGCCTTAGCCTTCAAATTTAAGACGGTAGAGTCTCGTGCTGATAACGTGTTATAAAACAATAAAGAACAAGAAGAAGAGTAGAGAGAATAGAGAGAGTGATTCTTATTTCTTTTCTTGAGGGATGATTTACAATGAAGGAAGCCCTTCTATTTATAGCAGGAATTTGCCCCTAGTTTCACGCTAAAAGACAAATACATCAAATCCTGATAGACATCAAATAGATCTTGATAGATCTTTATAGAAATTCACTATAATTGATATATATCATAACAATTCTACCTTATTATTAACAATTATTTCTTAAAAACAATATATTAAGTGAAACAATATTTCAAGTGTGTATCCCTCACATTTTTACACCGTCAATTGATGTCTTTTTCTTGGATATTTCATTTTTTATTTTCTTTATACAACTTGACATATAAATTTAAACGAGTTGTTTTATGTTTAATTTGGAATGTTTCTCATAAATTTTTTATGTTAGAGAGTTCTATACATAGCATTTTAAGAATTTATAAAAAGATGGCAGATTTGTTGCTATTAATTTTCTTTTTATTAAAATAATAAGATCAACATTCAATTACATTTTTATAATCGCGCGAAGCGCGAATAAGTATACTAGTTTATGAATAAAGCTAAGGATAGAAAAGTATGTATAAGAGAGACTAAGTGATAGAACTTCATTCATATTCAAATTTCATTTAAATTCAAATTCAAATATAAGATATGTTTGTTAAAAGAAATAATTTTTATTCTTCCTTATCCTTCCATTTTTCAAATATAATACATATCTAAAACCAATATATATTTGAGTTAAAGATAAATGTTGCAATCAACGAGACAATAATAATAATACTAATAACACTACTACTACTACTAATAGTAGTAGTAGTAATATTATTATTATTATTATTATTATTATTATTATTCAAATTTGAAAAGAATTTCTTCTTTCAATTTAAAAATAATTTTAACATTTAAATTTAAAAGGTAAATTTGAAATAGTAAAGTCCTACTAATTTGAAAAGAATTTCTTCTTTCAATTTAAAAATAATTTTAACATTTAAGGTAAATTTGAAATAGTAAAGTCTACTACTACTACTAATTATTCCTTCGATCAATACACTACTACTACTACTAATTATTATTATTATTATCATCATCATCATCATCATCATTATTAATATTTTAATATATTTTTTATTTTTTATTAATATGTAAATAAATTATGTTTAAATATATTTTATAGCATTGAAATTTTAAAGAGATAAGTTTGAAATAACAAATAC
This sequence comes from Capsicum annuum, assembly GCF_002878395.1. Taxonomy (NCBI): domain Eukaryota; kingdom Viridiplantae; phylum Streptophyta; class Magnoliopsida; order Solanales; family Solanaceae; genus Capsicum; species Capsicum annuum. The sequence continues at coordinate 43,005,503 of NC_061113.1, read as the reverse complement.
TCCCCCGTTTAAAAAAGAATGACCTACTTTTCTTTTTAGTCTGTTTCAAAACGAATGACCCCTTTTCCTTTTTAGCAACTTTTTAATTTTAAGTTTCCACATGACATGTTTAAGACCACAAGATTGAAGGACATTTTGGTACATTTGATATATCTTTAATTTAACACCACAAGATTCAAAAGTCTTTTTTATTTTTATAAACTACGTGCCAAGTCAAACTAGGTCATTCTTTTTTAAACGGAGGGAGTATCTATTAGAACTTTTCAGTTATGAGTTTCTAGTTTTAACATAATGAAAATCTTTTTATAAAAGGGATAATGTATTTCAAATTCAAATACTTAATCTTTCTATTCAAAACTTAATAAAAGTCCAATTAGAACTCTCTAATTCGATAACTAACTATTTATAATATACTAAAATTTTATTTTATAATTATTTATAATTTAAAATTAATAATTTATTAGTTTTAATTATCTTTTGATAGTTTACCTTTTTTATGTACATTTTTTAAAATTTTATTTTCTTTATTTTGTTTATTTGTTAATTTTTTCTATAAAAATAAACTGACAACTTAGATATATAAAGATATTTCAAGTAGATATAGACGTTGAATTTAATTATTAAATTTTAAGTTATGTTTAAATTTTAAAATAATCGCAAGTAAGGATAAGTTTTAGATACACACCACAAATATATATTATTTATATTTATCAGTAAAAATAATAATGATAATAATAGTATATTTATGAATATATTTGATATAGATAAGTTTATGAAATATAAGAGTTCATTTTCAGTGAGAGTTTATATTTTTAAACTAATTAATAAATTTTAAAATAAATGATAATGTATTTTCAAATTCAAATAATTATAAAATTCTTATTAAATTACTATTAAATATTATTATTAATATTTTAATAAAATTTTCATCTTTCATTAATATGTAAATAAATCATATTTAAATATATTTTATATCATTTAAATGTTAAAGAGATAAGTTTGAAATAACAAATATCTATTAGAACTCTTGATAATGAAAATCATTTTACTAAAAGGATAATGTATTTCATTTTCAAATATTTAATCTTTTAATTCAAAACTTGATAAGAGTCCAATAAGAACTCTCCAATGTGATATTACTTTTCTTAATACAATTAAGATAGAGAAGGTTAGCGAGAGGAAGACCCCCTTCCCTCTAAAATAATCCCAACCTACCAAATTATTAGTAACTAGAGTATGACAATTGCTCCAAATCAATCCCCAATTCCACCGGATCCACCAGATCCAAAACCAACCTACTGTGGCATACTAAGGGGCAACATCACGGAAAATATGAATAGCCCAAGATCCGAAGCACACCTCAATACTTTCACTCTCAGGAGACGAAGAAATACTCTTATCCCCTGAAGAGAACGAACGATTATACACACCGAAAAACCCTCAGTCATCATCAAACTGGTGGGGAAGAAACTGAACCATGAATACCTACGGAAGAAACTAACCTCTGGAAGCTAAAAGAAGCCTTCATCTTAATTGACCTGGGTTTAGACTATTACACCGTTAAACTCAAGGAGGAGGAATCCTAGAGAAGAATCACACAGAGAGGACTGTGGTTTATGGTTGGGGTTTACCTCTCGATCAGACTATGGGAGGTCAACTTTGTGCCAACGAATTCACCAGCGAAATTCACCATGATCTGGGTGCGACTACCACATCTCCTATGGAATTTTACAATGGGCAAGTTCTATCCAAAGTAGGGAAATCAATATAAAAATCCGTAAAATAAATGTCTGCACAACTGCCACACTCCGTGGACGATATGCCAAGATTGGTGTTTAAGTTCTGATGGAAACACCAGTCAAAGATTCGATGGTTATTGGTACACATAGGCAGCACATCCTCTATGAAGGAGTGGGTGGGTGGGGGGAGCTTCCTGTTTAAGGGATGTGGAAGATTGGGGCACACCATCCAAACATGCCCCATAAGACTTAACACGAGCTTAATCTAAAAAAGACGAATCCAAAAAGCAACCCACCATCGTCATACGGCTGATAGAAAGTAGCTTTCTCCATAAGAAAAGCCATAAAACCCCCCCTGTGGCGGAAGGTGTAAAGACCTAAAAATTTGATGAAATATATGAAATTTGTAATTTTGTGTGATTTGACTATTTTACCCCTATTCACAGTTGTATTATGGTATTTCTGGGGTGTGAGAGTGATTGACATATTTATTGATGTATTTTGGTATCATTTATGCCATATTATGATTTTTTATGGCTTCGAGAGCCTTATTTTGGACTTATGTGGATATCTTTTGATTCGTGTGACGGATGGCTGAACGGACTGTGTCAGCAGCTCCATAATATGAATTTTAGACTAGGTATATCTTTGGTTCAAATCTCGATGCACCCGAGCTCATTTTGACCTATTGATCAAAAAGTTGAAAAATTGGAAAAATAGGTGTGGGACCCACATTTGACTGAAACGACCTCGAATGAAAAATGCGACTTTGCCAGCAGATCCTGAATGTCGATTTTAGGGTGTTAGAATATTTGTTATGATTTTATGGATTTTAAATCTCATTTTGACCCTCAGTTTGAAAAATTATAATTTCGGATTTCGGATGTCAACTTTGTGAAAATGATGTTTTCTCAAAAATCTGACTCTGCCAACGCGTTTGAGACGTCAAATTTAGTATGGTTACATAGTTCGTTTGCATATATCAGACTCCAAACGAATCTCAAGTACCCCATCGAATTCTGGATTGAACTTAAAAATGGAAAAATCTGGTGCAAATTGCAGTTTTTGGGTATAAAAATAGGTTTTTTCTCTATTTTTGGCCCATTTTGTTCATTTTTCATTTTGCCTCTTGGGAGTTAAACCCTAAAATAGTATGGGAGCTTAAAAGTGAAGCTTGTGGGTGCTTAGGAAGCTAGATTAACACATATTTCTTGATTTTATTACGGATTCAAGATAAGAATTCATCATTTTCTTAGTAATTTGTTGATAAATTTCTCAAAATCCCAAAAATCTTAGGGCTTGATTTTAAACTTTAATTTCGCTCCCCTTTACTTGAATAACGTTTTTATCTTATAATTACTAGTTTTTCATCAATTTAACCATCAAAACAACTTCGATTCTTGATTTTAACTCAGATTTTAAAAATTTTACTCGGTAAAGCTAGAATATAGTTTTTCTTGGATTTGAACCTCATTTGTTTTACTCAATTTAACTTGGTTTTTGTAGCTTTAGGTTCCTAAAAATATGGAGAACATATTTTTGAAATAAAGTTCCATTTTTTTCCTTTTTTTTGAAAATCCATTTTGGGGGTTCGTTTTGACTCCGAACCAAAAGTAGTCAATATAGGTATCGTTGGTTTTATTTTAAAGCTTAGATTTTATATTTTATATTTTTAGTGGAGTTCAAAATTATTCGTGAAAAGTAAGATTGTGGGTTTGAAGTGTAGCAGACTGGTTTTGGCTTTTAAGGTAGGTTATGACTTTACTCTTTCAGACTGGACTGGGTAGTATGATGATACAAAATGCATGTTAAAGGTGGGAACTAATCATAAAAAATGACCATTTATGTGTTGTGCACGTGTGGGGGCCTATATGCGACGTAATTATTGAAATTGAGTTATTATGTGATATGTGTGACCGCGTCGGGTCCTATGTGATATTAATAGCCTTGAATACATGTGAATAATTATATTGTGTTGTTAAGATGCTTAATATGGTACCATTGATGTATTGTGATTATATTCATACTTTATTGGCATATGATACATGTAAAAATTCATGGATGAAACTGAAATAATGAGTGGATATTGGCTAACTTGGTTGTTATAATATATCATTGTGGTTGGTTGTGAAAATACTCATTGTGATTGGTTGTGAGTATTACATTCTCATATCATACTCATTTATGAAATATTAGTACCACTGTGGCAATATCTGAGAAACACTGGTAACACCTTTTTAAAATCCTCCCCGAGGAATATGCCAGGGAGGAGATATTGTAACACCTTATAAAATCCTTTTCGAAGAATGTACCAAAAAGGAGATATGAGATAAGTAGATTGTATATGGGTCGATGAACCCCCCATGGGTCCTGCGTTGGGAGGTTTGCCTCCGTAGGTGTATACAGGGATTGTGCAACGATCTCAGAGGTTGTGTGACAACCTCGTACATCATCGTCATTATAATCATCATATACATTGCACTTACTTTATTGTGTTATGTTGTGTTGTATTTTCATATTGACTGGTTATCTATGTATTTATCGTATCTACTTTTACTTGTATTTGATGATCTTGTGTATGCATTCTCTCTTTATTCTTTTTATATATGATATGATACGTACTGGTGTTCTATCTTGGTATGATGTTGCAATATATGTGAGATATATTAGAACTATTAGTTCAAACGGTGGTGGCTACCATTGTAGGATATTTTCTGATTGCAGGTGACGTGTCCTTAGTTTATATTTTGTATTCTTTATTTATTACTTTGCTTGGTCATCCTATGATACCTACTGAGTATAAGTGGATCATACTCATGCCTACTGTGCCCTTTCGGTGCAGGTCTAATCTTGAGTGCGCCTCAGCTTAATTGACTCGAGCATGTTGGAGCTTCCAAGGTAGCGGTTGGACATTCACGCATCCAAAGTTTACCTCTATATTTCTATCATAGTTATGTATTTATTAGTATTCAAAGATAGATATTATTCCTTTGTGGTTATTTTTCCGATGTATTTGACTCTTGAATTGTATTAGTAGTTCTTACACTATTGATACCCAGTTTTAGGCATTATTGGTAGTTTGGATAAGTTCTTTCTTCATTGTTATGATTACTTATATGATTTAGCTTTGTTCTAGAAGCCTTATCTTGGGATATTTCTATCTTTTCCTCTTTTCGTATCGGTTTGGGTGATAGACTTACTTTTTAAGGTACGTTGCAACAAGTGCCATCATGACCCTCATTTTTGGGTCATGACAAATTGGTATCAGAACAACCAGGTTACATTGGTCTCAACTGTGTAAGAACGATATGTCTAATAGAGTCTCGTGGATCGATTCACAAACGTCCATATCTATCTTCGAGAGGCTATAGGATGTCTTTAGGAAACTTTTCTCATTTTATTCTTTATCGTGCAAAGTTTTTAATACCTTGTGTTCTTATTTGTGTTTCTCTCTTTCTACGTGAATGGTCTGGATTATACTACTATCAGTTGAAAAATATTATGAGAGATTGGTAGAGATTATTTGTTAGTTGTAGGACTGTTGATGCTCCTGAGTTGTTATGGGATTAGTTTACTGATTCCTTTTTGGAGATATTCATGCCTTACAATTTGAGAAATCGAATGCAGGACGAGTTGGATCATTTGGAGAAAGGTTCTATGAAAGTTGTTGAGTATAAGACATGTTTCCTTGCCCTATCTAGATATTCCTATGATAGTATTTCCATCGAGTCTGGGAAGATTTAGAAGTTTGTGAAAGGTTTGGATGTCTCCCTTAATTTGGTATGTCTCAAATGGCTGTGCTTAGGCCTTTATTTTAGAGTATTGTTGATCATTCTAAGCAGAGGGTATTCTTCAAGTATCTTAGGGTGGCGCCAAGAGGGTATGCCATTTTGGTAAGTTTAGAGGTCAGACTTTAAGAGGTAAAGATTTTAGAGGTTCTCGTGGGTCTTCTAATTCAGTAGTGTAAGGAGGCCGTCAGGGTAAGTTTAGAGTTCTCTTTGTATGTGATAAGACTGACTATGTGGCCAAGGACTATCCTCATTGTATGTTTAGACCTACTCATATTTCAGTTGTGAGAGGTAGGGGTTATTCTAGAAATGAGAGAGACAGAGGTAGTTGATCTTGTGGAGGGGTTCGCGAGGCTATTCAGCCACCCGATGGTCGTGGTTAGTGTTATGATACACCAGCCAGATCTGAGGCAGAGGATTTAGATGCTGTGATCTTAGGTATCATCCCCATTTGTCTCATACCTGTACCTGTGTTATTTGATCCTGCATCGACTTCCTTCTATGTGTCAATGTATATTACTTTAGGTTTTGATTTTGTTAGTGAGCCTCTTGCCATGCCTATTCGTGTATCTACCTTGGTAGGTAATTCTTTAGTTGTGGATCAAGCGCATCGATCTTGTGTTATGACGTCTGCCGGGCGTGATACTTGTTAGATTTACTTTTATTAGATATGGTCAATTTTGATGTTATTTTAGGTATGGATTGGTTGGATCCTTATCACGATGTCTTAGATTATTTTGATAAGACTATGATTTTAGCTTCGCCAGGTGTGCCACTGACAGCTTGGAAGGGTGCACTTTATTTGGGTCCTAAGAGGGTCATATATTATGTTCAGGCTCTTAAATTAGTTGAGAGAGGATGTTTATCTTACTTGGCCTATATTCATGACACCAGTGTTGTTTCCCCTCCTTCCTTGGATTCTATCTATATTGTCCGTGAGTTTATGGATGTATTCCCTACGAAATTTCCTGGTATACCTTTGAATTGAGATATTGATTTCAGTATTGATATTGAGCCGGGCACCAAAACTATTTCTATTCTTCCTTATAAGATGCCCCAATAGAGCTGAAGGAATTAAAGGATCAGTTGTAGGATTTGTTGGATAAGGGATTTATTTGACCTATTATTTCACCTTGAGGTATGCCTGTCTTGTTTGAGAAGAAAAAAGATGGGTTATGTATTGATTATCAGTAGTTGAATAAGGTGACGGTTAAGAATAAGTGTTCTTTTCTTCATATTGATAATTTTTTTGATCAGCTTTGGGTGTTGTAGTATTTTTGAATATTGATTTGAGGTTCGGTTATCACCAATTGAGGATTAGAGCTTCAAATATTCTAAAGACAACTTTCAAACTTGATATGGTCATTATGAGTTCTTGGTCATATCTTTTGGGTTGTCCAATGCCCCTACCGCATTCATAAAGTTGATGAACTGAGTATTTCGACTGTATCTTGACTCCTTTATTTTGGTATTTATAGATGGTATATTGGTTTATAAGGACCATTTGTAAATTATGCTTCAGAGATTGAGGGATGAGAAGTTGTTTGCAACGTTCTCTAAATGCGAGTTTTATTTGGAGTCTGTTTCTTTCTTGGATCATGTGGTGACTAAAGAAGGTATTATGGTTGATCCAGCCAAGGTTGCAGCAGTTCGTGATTAGGCTAGACCTACTTCGCCTACCGAGACTTGGAGTTTTGTTGGCTTGGCGGGTTATTATCGACTCTTTGTTGAGGGTTTTTCTTTTATTGCAGTTCCATTGACCAAGTTGATCCAGAATAAGATTTCTTTTCAGTGGTCCTGTGCTTGTGAGATGAGCTTTTAAAAGCTCAAGGATTTGTTAACTTCAGCTCCTATCTTGACTTTTCCAAAGGAGGGCGTGGGTTTTACCATCTTTTATGATGCTTTAGGTGTTGGGTTAGGTGCTGTATTGATGTAGAAGGGCAAGGTGATTGAGTATGCATCTCATCAATTGAAACCTCATGAGAGGAATTATCCTACCCCTGATTTGGAGTTGTGCGCAGTTGTGTTTGCCTTAAATTGTGGACGTACTACTTGTATGGAGTCCATTGTGAGATCTTCTCAGATTATTGTAGCCTTTAGTATCTCTTTACCCAGCGATATCCTCATATGGGGCAGCACCGTTGGCTTGAGTTGCTGAAGGATTATGACTTGACTACTCTCTACCATTAGGGTAAAGCTAATGTAGTTGCGGATGCCTTGAACCGAAAGTCGACTAGCATGGGTAGCATGGTGCGTCTTTTGAACAGGAGAGGACTTTGGCCCTAGAGGTTCAGTCTTTAGCTAACCATATGGTTAGGTTTGATATTTCGACACCGGGACATGTCTTGGCATTTGTGGATGCTAGATCTTCTTCGATGAAGTAGATTCGAGCTCATCATTTTGATGATATTAGATTAAGATTGATTCAAGATAAAGTATTGAGTGGGGAGGCTAAGGAAGACTCACTTGGTTTAGATGGAGTTTTGAAGATTTGGGGTCGAGTTTGTGTGTTGAGAGTGGGTGACTGGATTAGGTTGATCTTAGAGGAGGCCCATTATTCCAGATATTCTATCCATCCAGGTATGACTAAGATGTATCATGATTTGAGGCAACACTACTGGTGGAGTTGTATAAGGAGAGATATGGCATATCTTGTGACTCGATGTCTATGCTTTCAACAGGTGAAGGTCAAGCATATGAGACCTGGTAGATTGCTTCAGAGGTTACCCATTCCCGAGTGGAAGTGGGAATGAATCACCATGGACTTTGTGACTAGTTTGCCTCGTACATCTCATTGTTCTGATAGTGCTTGGATAATCGTGGATTGATTGACCAAGTCAGCTCATTTTATTCTGATTCAGGTCTCATTCGGCGCTGAGAGGTTAGCCCCTATCTTCATTTGTGAGATTGTGCGTCTGCATGGTGAGTTAGTGTCTATTATTTTAGATCGAGGTTCTGTGTTCACATTTCACTTTTGGAAGACTTTTTAGGGTGAGTTGGGTACTCGGGTTGATCTTAGCATAACATTTCACCCCTGACCGATGGCTAGTCAGAGCAGACTATCAAAATTTTAGAGAATGCTCCACGCATGCGTGATGGATTTTGGTGGCCAGTCGGAGCAACATTTGGCTTTAGTAGAGTTTGCATATAATAATAGATACAATTTCAGTATTGATATAGCTCCTTTTGAGGCATCGTATGGTAGGCATTTTCGCTTCTCAGTGGATTGGTTTGATGTTTCAGAGATAAAACCTCAAGGTGCGGACTTGCTCGGTGAGTCTTTGGATAGAGTCTAAGTCATTCAGGATAGACTTAAAGTAACTCGGAGTAGGTAGAAGTTCTATACTGATTGTAGACTTTGTGCCTTGAGATTCGGCATTAGAGATCATGTTTTTCTTCGAGTTTTATCCATGAAAGGTGTGATGAGGTTTAGGAAGAGGGGTAAGCTTAGTCCCAGGTATATTGGTCCATTTGAGATTCTTCGGACTATTGGCGATATGGCATATGAGTTGACTTTGTCCCTTGATCTATCAATTGTTCATCCAGGTTTTCATGTTTTTATGCTTCATCAAAATATTCCTAATAAGTCTCATGTCGTTCGTTGGGAGTCAGTTCAGTTAGATGAGCGGTTGTCCTTTGTTTAGGAGCCGATTTCTAGTTTGGCTAAGGATGTTAGGTGGTTGCACTCTAGATTGGTCCCTGTAGCTAAGTTCCAGTGGGGATTTTGACCTGTACATGAGGCTACTTGGGAGGTTGAGTCTGATATGCATAGTTATTATCCCCAGTTCTTTGTTGATTCATTTATTTCTTTTGCCTTAGTTCGAGGACGAACTAGATTTTTAGTGGTGGATGATTAACGTCCTAAAATTTGATGAAATATGTGAAATTTATGATTTTGTATGATTTGACTATTTTAACCCTTTTCAAAGTTGCATTATGATAGGGTATTTCTAGGGTGTGAGAGTGATTGACATGTTTTTCGATTCATTTTGGTATCATTTATGCGATATTGTGATTTTGATGGCTTCAGAAGCCTTATTTTGGACTTATGTGAATATCTTTTGATCCATGCAATAGATGGCTGAACGGACTGTGCTAGCAGCTTCAGAATATTGATTTTAGGCTAGGTAGACCTTTGGTTCGGGTCTCGATGCACCTGAGCTCATTTCGACCTATGACCGGAAAGTTGGTAAATTGGAAAAATGGGTGTGGGACTCACATTTGACCAAAACGACCTCGGATGGAAAATACGACTTTGCTAGCAGATACAGAATATCGATTTTAGGGTTTAGCATGTTTGGTATGATTTTACGATTTTTAAATCTCATTTCAACCCTCGGTTTGGAAAATTGTGATTTCGGATTTCGGGAGTCACCTTTGTGAAAAATGATGTTTTTCAAAAATCTGACTTTGCCAATACGTTTGAAACGTCAAATTTAGTATGGTTTCATAGTTTGTTTGCATATATCAAACTCTGAACGAATCTCGGGTACCCCGTTGAAGTCCGGATTGAACTTAAAAATGAAAATCTGGTGCAAATTGCAGTTTTGGGGAATAAAAATAGCTTTTTACCTATTTTTAACCCATTTTGTCCATTTTTCATCTTGCTTCTTAGTAGTTAAACCCTAAAATAGTATGACAGCTTAAACGTGAAGCTTGTGGGAGCTTGGGAAGATAGATTAACACATATTTCTTGATTTTATTACGGATTTAAGGTAAGAATTCACCATTTTCTTAATAACTTTTTGATAAATTTCTCAAAACCCCAAAAATCTTAGGG
>NC_061113.1:42991763-42992196 GCF_002878395.1 Capsicum annuum | reverse complement strand
TTTTAATTCTTTATATTTTTGTAATTTCTGTATGTTATTCATCTAAAAAATATTTATAATATTTTGGTGGATATCTAAATCTAATTTTATCATAATTAATAAATTAATCAAATAAATCCAAATATATACTACTTTCAGTAACTTTAATTTTATTCTAAACATGTCATGTGGAAAGTTAAAATTAAAGTATTCCAAAAATAAAAGAATCATTCTTTTTTAAACGAACTAAAAAGAAAAGTAGGTCATGCTTTTTGAAACGGAGGGGGTATAAAGTAAAAAAAGAAAAAAAAATGGAGAGGTGGGCTGGTGGCTGTGGGGTAAGGCTAGGAGATGGTGTAGTATTTGGTGGGGTAGTGATTTTGAGAGTGGTTTAAGAGATCTTAATAAAATTAATATAAAAGATACAATAAGAAGTATAAATAAAATACTTAAA
>NC_061113.1:42980480-42991663 GCF_002878395.1 Capsicum annuum | reverse complement strand
AAAATATTTATAATATTTTGGTGGATATCTAAATCTAATTTTATCATAATTAATAAATTAATCAAATAAATCCAAATATATACTACTTTCGGTAACTTTAATTTTATTCTAAACATGTCATGTGGAAAGTTAAAATTAAAGTATTCCAAAAATAAAAGAATCATTCTTTTTTAAACGAACTAAAAAGAAAAGTAGGTCATGCTTTTTGAAACGGAGGGGGTATAAAGTAAAAAAAGAAAAAAAAATGGAGAGGTGAGCTGGTGGGTGTGGGGTAAGGCTAGGAGATGGGTGTAGTAGTTGGTGGGGTGGTGATTTTGAGAGTGGTTTAAGAGATCTTAATTAAATTAATATAAAAGATACAATAAGAAGTATAAATAAAATACTTAAAGATATTAATATTGAAATCAAACAATGTAAAAATAATGAGCAATAGAACAATATCTGAAAATTTAAAATAAAATAATAAGTTTTATGCACTTAATTTTTGAATTGAGACTAAATGAAATTTAAAATTTGAAATTAGAAGTTCCATAATTGATAGTATTTTTAGTGTTTGAAATGCAATTGAAAAATATAACTTTTCAAAAGGAGTATAGTTAGTTGTGAAGTTGAATTGATAGATAAAAATATTGATATTTGAAATGAAAGACAAGGAATGTAATTATATGTCTTAGTTGATGAAAAATATAAAGGTAAAAGTCCCACAATAATATTAATAATTATTTAATATTTTATATTGTATTATTTTAAAAATTGATAAATCAAATCTGATTAAAGAAATACTATTATTTTTTTCATGTCAAAACATCTAAAATAATTGTAATTGTGATAAGTTATTAAGTATTAATTGTAATTTCACTATTAAGACATATTTTTTAATATTCAAGGTCAATTTTAAATATATCAATGTAATCAATAAAAACTAATTAATTTTATTATTTTAATGTGAATTAGATAATACTTTTTAACAAAAATTCTTATAAAAACATTCCGCGCATCGTGCGGGTACCTATACTAGTTTAGAAATAAAATCTAGAGACAAACGAAATATTTATTTAAAAATGAAAGAAGTATTAGTCTTGAAAAATAATTTAAAGAATAAATAATTAATACTAAAGACAAAACATGAGAAATAAATAATTAATTTTTCTTAATATAAATAAGTAAAAAGTTAAAATAAAAATTTACTTGAGGATAATAAATAAATAAAAATAAACAAAAGAGCGAGACCACGAATAAAATGACTGGCTAGCTTTCAATTTTGTACGTTTTATGTAGGAATGCATTTATTTAACATAAAAAAGGAAGGGACGTTTGAACTTCTAAGTAAAGTACCGATCTTGTTTTAAAATAGTTGACCTGGTTGACTTGATATTCAATTTTAAAAAATATTTATTATAAATTTATTTTTTAAAATTAATCTTATTAATTATACTTAAAAATATAAATTGACTATGTATGTATTTTGTTTAGTGATTTAATGACAAGAATAGTATTAGAAAATTATAATAAAATTTATTTAATTTTATAAGAAAAAATAACTAAATAAAAATAAATATTTTTATAAAAAAGTTCAAGTATTTTGAGATGAAGAATGAAACTTATCATCAACAAGTTCACACAATCATGGGGTTATTCTAAGGTCTATTTAGAAAGTGATGTAAAAATTGAATTTGAGTTGATTATAAAATTTGATCTAAGTTCTTCCTTCATTACGTTTGATTTGTCCTCTATTTTATTAAAAATAATTATTTTAATTTATTTGTTTAAAATTAAGAAAATTTTATCATATATTTTTTGTTTTTAATATTGAATAAGTATACAAAATAATAACAGTGAAATTTAGAGGTTCAATACATATTAATAAGGTTAATTAGTAAAATATATTTCTAATTAAAATTTTTCTAGAAAATATATCAATTCAACATGGCTCATGGGCCAAATAAATTAAAACAAAAGAAGAAATTATTTAGTCAAATAATTAGTTGATTAACAGGAAATTGGGTATAATCATTGTTGGGGGGTGGGGGCGGAATTGGGAGGAATTGGTACGAAATTACTTTTCGTTTATTATTTTAAATTTATTTTTATTTCAATTTTTTTTAAATTCTTTTGTATACTTTTTGAATACAATTTTATTATCATATTTTATTCCTTTCGTCTCATTCCAATTATTACTTCTCGTGTTTCTATGAAATTACTTGTACAATTTTTTTTTCTATTTATTTTCTTTATTTAGTGTAGTTGTTATTCTATTTTTTGAATTCAAATGGAACTTTATTGTTGAATGAGGTTATAAGACATGAATTTTTCTTTAATTGTGAATTATATTTACTTAATTATGTCGGCAACTTATTTTATATTATGCTGAAATTTGAAATAAGATAGTTTAACTTAATTTATTTTTTATTTTGATTTATTTATTTTTATTAGTATTGGCTTCTGTTTTTTTTTTTTTTGGTTTTCCAACCGGTGTCCGGTATATTGGAGCCCGACTAATTCAGATTCGTGCCGGGTAGGGCCGCATTCTGGGATAACACTCCCAACAGAGTTTTCTTCATGTCTAGGGTCGAACCCTCGACCTCTGGCTAAGGGTGAAACAGTCTCATCCGCTGCACCACAACCCATATTGGCATTAGTATTGACTTGTTATTTCACATTGTATGTTACTTATTTTTTAATTAAACCTGATAAAAAAAATTTCAGTCAAACATATGAATAATTTTATAACATTATATTTATATCATTGATCTTTTTATCAAATATGTAGTCCATAATTTTCTTTAAAAATATGAACATTTGAGTTTTATAGTTAATAAAATTAAAATAATATTAATTTTAAAAATATATCAATTATTTTTTATAATATTAGTTGATAATACATGTTTGCTAATTAGTAGAATTTCAAGAGACAGATATGTATTTTAAATACCGAATTTGATATTATATATAAAGGCCCATATTTACCAAGTATTAACTTTTATTTTAAATTTTTTATTTTAACTGTGTAATTATTCCTGTAACTTTACTGTAATTGTACAATTTCAAAAACAAGTAGGGTGAAAATCGTTTTCACCTCACCTTTTCTTTAAAAATTATTTTTTTCCTAAACTTTGAACAATAATTATACTTCTCCTTTCTCTTATGTAATATCTATTTTGCCTTTATAATTTTAATCTTATATTTATGTAATACCTCTTTATTTATATATAATAAATAATTTTTGACCTAAGCATTTAAAATATTTATTAAATTTATTAACACTATAAATAAAACAATACCTGTTATGAATTTGTAATAAAATTTAATAGTATTTTTTAAGACTGTTATTTTAATATTATATGTATTCAAGAGTCGTTTGGTGTGAGGTACAAAGTATAATAATTTGGGGATAAATAATCTTACATTTGGTTACAGGTATTAGTTAATCTCGAAATTATTTATCCCAACATTTATAACACGGCGATGGGATAAGTTATCACATACATGCCGGTCTAACTCATTTTGGGATAACTAATCTCGAAATAACTTGTTCTCAATCAAGTCACCCCTAAGTGTGTGTATATGTATTTACATGCATGTGCATATATTTTTTTTGTTGCACCACTCTCTTACTACATCTATTTCATATTACTTGACTCTTGTTGACATGACACAATCTTTAATAAAATTTTATTTAAAGGTGTATTTATTGAATTTCTTTTGTCCTGTTTTTCCCTGTTAGTTTGCTTGTTTGTTTGGGGTTTTGTGTAGGTCCTTGAGTAGTGGCTTTGGGGGTTGATGGTGGAGTAGGGTCATGTCCGAAGAGGCTGGGGTAGGGGGTCATTTTAGGAGTGGGTGTAGTGGAGAGGACAGGGGCAGGTGTGGGTCGAGGTCTGAAGGTAGGGATGGTGCAGTGAGGGGTGGTAGAAGTAGGCGAGAGACTAGAGAGGATAAGTTGAGGGTAGGGTCTTGGAACATAGGGACCCTTCAGGGTAAATCTGTTGAGCTGGTGAAGATTCTTAAGAAGAGGAGGATTAATATTACGTGTGTTCAGGAGACTAAGTGGGTAGGGTCTAAGGCTAGGGATATGGATAGGTACAAGTTGTGGTACTCTGGGAGTGAGAAGCATCAGAATAGAGTGGGCATCTTAGTGGACGAGTAGCTGAGAGAGTATGTAGTGGAGGTTAGGAGGATCAGCGATAGGCTGATGACGATTAAGTTGGTCGTTGGGGGGTTTACGCTACATGTGTGTAGTGTTTATGTGCCGTAGGTGGGATGGGATGAGGGGGTGAATGCGAGTTTTTTTAGAGGCTTTGTAAGAGGTGGTGTGAAGCATGCCTAGCTCAGAAAAGACTGTTATAGCAGGGGACTTCAATAGGCATATTGGGGTTCTGCCGTGATGCTATGACGATGTGCATGGAGGTTTTGGTTTCAGTGATAAAAATGGGGAGAGAGTTGCTCTGTTGGAGTTTGCGAGGGCCTTTGGGCTGGTGGTTGTGAATTCGAGTTTTTTGAAGAAGGAGGATCACCTGATTACCTTTCGAAGCGCGATAGAAAAGACTCAGATTGACTTTTTGCTGCTTAGAAAGGGGGATAGGGCCTTCTGTAGGGACTATAAAGTCATCCCAAGTGAGAATCTTTCAACCCAGCACAGACATCTGGTGATGGACATGATTATTAAGAAGAGCAAGAAAAGAAGGTTCGGGGAGGGTCATCCTAGAATTAAGTGGAGAGGCTTGAGGCCTGTTACTGCGCTGGACATAGGGTAAAAAGTGGCGGAAATAGGGGTGTGGAAGTGCAGGGGAGATGTGGATGTTGCATGGGATAGGGCTGCCAGCTACATCATGGATACTGCTAGAGAAGTGTTGGGTGTTTCGAGGGGTCGGGCAGGACAGCATAAGGAGAACTGGTGGTGGAATGAAAAAGTTAAAAAGAAAGTGAAGAGTAAGAAGAAAGTGTATGTTAAGTATTTTGAGAGTAAAGATGAAGATGAGAAACAAATGAATAGAGAAGTGTACAATGAAGCAAGGAAGGAGGCTAAGTTAGCAGTTACGGCTGCTAAAACAACAATGTTTGAAAGCCTATATGCAGAGTTAGGGGAGAAAGACGGGGAAAAGAGACTGTATAGGCTGGCTAAAGCTACGGAGCAAAAGGGTCGTGACCTCGATCAAGTGAAGTGTATTAGGGGGGATGGGAGAGTTTTGGTAGAGGACGTCCAGATTAATAAGAGTTGACAGGGGTATTTTCTTAGCTTATTGAACGAGAAGAGGGACAAAAACATTGAGCTAGAGGTGCTGGAGCACTCGGAGAAAAATCAGGATTTCGATTACTGTAGACATATTAAGATTAAAGAGGTCATAGAGGCTATTTGTAGGATGCGGAGGGGTAGGGCGATGGGGCCGACGACATTTTGGTGGATTTTTGGAAGTTTATTGGTGGAGTAGGTTTGAGGTGGTTGATTGATTTGTTCAACGATATTTCTAAGACTGTGAAAATACCTGAGGCTTGAAGATGGAGTACGATGATTCTGTTATATAAAAATAAGGGTAACATTCAGAGTTGCAACAACTATAGGGGTATTAAGTTGTTGTGTTACACTATGAAGATTTAGGAGAGAGTGGTTGATCGGAGATTGAGGAGGGTCGTATCCATTTCAAAAAATCAGTTTGGTTTGTGATACCCCTTACATTGCATGTACTTTCCCTATTTATAGGTAACTTGGTATAGCCTTGTGGTATAGGTAACGAATGAGATTTGTTATCAAGTATTAATAGTGTAGATGAAATTATAGATGTTGCCCATACGTTTTTATGTGACGCAATCAAGTTAACATCGATACAACTATTTAAACTTGGGATTGTAAGCTGGTATTTGGATCTAAAGTTTAAAGTGACCAAGTGTGTACAAGTTGAAAGTTAGACTAAAGGAATTAGGAGCTGGAAATGAAATGAAATATTGAGGTGCTTGCTTGACTTAATTAAGGTAGTAGGTGAGTCACCTACTTAAGCTTTTTGGACCAAATTAATGGACCCATGGCTATGGAACAGATTTGGGCCTAAACTAATGTACTCATTTGGGCCAAATTGAAGAAAAGAAGAAGAAAATGAAGAAATGACCCAACACTTAAATCTTCCAAAGGCCCAAGTTAATTGAGCCCAAAATAAGAATTTAAGCAAGTAGGTGCATCACATACTTTGAAATTTGAGCAGCTTGAACCCTTAAGTAGGTGCATCACCAACTTGACTAATTTTTGGCTGGAAATGAGGTCAATAATAAGGGCTCAATATAAGATCAATACAGCTGGCCATTTTTCTCATTTTAACCACAATATTCCCTTTTAAATTTCATCTTTCTCCCTTTCTTAACAAGGATAACAACAGCAACCCTAAAATTCCTTCTAGTGTTCTTGAAGAAACCCTCATCTTTGCAAGCTAAGGTAAGTGAAAACACTCAATTTTTAGCTTATTTATTCATGAAAGATTAGGAAAACATACTATAGGTGTCTAATTATAAACACACGGCAAAATATAGAATAGCTACTTGCTCACTTTTTCTTTGTTATTAAGAGATCTCTTTTCTTCTTTGGTTTAAAGTGTGAAGGAAAGTGAAAGTTGAAGTTCTTGAGGAGTTCAAATTTAAGTATAAGTTGCAGAATTAAGGTAAGGTGACTGCTCCATTTTGTTCTCCTTATATATGAATTTGAGAGAGAATTATGAATGTGTTGTTATTGAGAACTAAAGAGATGATGAGTTCAATACGTGATTGCTACAATAAAAGGGATTTGGGACTATTTTATGGACTATTTTGTCTGTATATGTTATGGGCTGCTAGGTTGATGTTGGAGAAAGGTATGATTAGTTTGTAATAAAATATAGAAGAAAGGTGTGGCAGTACACCACTGAACTAACTATTGCATTTGTTTACTGCCCAATCTGTTTTAGGTATTATTTGGAATGTGTAATGAAGACAAGGTGGTTTCGGTGAAACTTATAAGGACATGTATGGAATGTGAGTGTATTTGGAATAGAAAAAGGTTATAATAACACCTAATTGATAGATTAAGAGCTTGCTGCCCGGTTACTATTTTGGTGAATTTAAATAGCCCAAACATGCTGGTTGGTTGCAAATATTAGTTTACCATATCTTCTTTTGTAGATAAGTAATCTGTAAGGTGGGAAGTCAAGTTTGGTTAGTTTCGGAGTTATTTCATCAGGTATGTAAGGCATACTCTATTTTGCACTCTTTGGCATGAAATCAAACATTTGGTCCATCAAGTAAGCTTCCAAGTTTATCCTATAACAAGTGCTACATAATGGCAGCGTATTATATCCCATGTAGTCAATGAACTTTTTTCCTCCAACTAACATGTTAAAACACCTCAATACATGCTTATTATCAAACCTGCACATCTATTTTCACTAGAGAATTTTAGGAGTTCTCGTTTACTCAAATAAGACCCATGTGTTATTTTCAACTCCTAAACACTTCATTTGTGTGCCAATAGCTCCCTACCTCATTGTTGTTGCATTAAGTGCCCATTTACTTATCTCTTATTGGTAGATTACTGTTTCAAGGTACCATAATGTTATGACCACTAAAGTAACAATCTCAAAGGTTAAACAAATGAAGTAATGCAAATCTGTAAAACGAGTGGCAGCTCAGGGGCATAAGCCTAGCATGGGCCGATCTCGATACCTTTATATGTGGGTGGCAGCTTAGGGGCATAACCCTAGCATGGGCCGATCCCAACGTTTATTTATGGGTGGCAGCTCAGGGGCGTAAGCCTAGCATGGGCCGAACCTGATTTGACTATTTACCACTAATCAGCTGGTCATTTGTATTATATGACTTAGAAATATTATGAAGTAAGAAAGGTAATTAAAAAAGGAATGTAATGTACCTGATCCTACAAATATATATAAAGGTGGTCTACTAGCACTATTTATTTACTGGTATCTGATTTCTATTGAGCTCTTGTATCATGTGTTGTTACCTTCAGCCTTACATATTCAGTACATATTTTTGTAGTGATATCCCTCATGGGGGACCTGTATTTTATGCTGCAGGCACAGGTGCTTCAGCTAATACACCTCGCTAGTAGAAGCTTAGGCTATTCAGTTACTATTGATGAGCTTCAGGTTGATTCGGGGCTTTTCGAGTTTGTTCCATATGTTTTGGTATTGTGCAGTAGTCAAGAGTAAGGTGGGGGTTTGTCCCGACCCTAGCTAAGTCTATGTATCTTTTAGAGACTTTGTACACTAATGTAAAGTTAAACATGGTAGTGTCTTGTCTTTTAGATGAGGTGGACCCAACGACCAATTATTGTATATATAATTTTGTGCTTGCCAATGTAGCTATTCTCATCGATCATAATATCATATTTGCCAGAACCTTTGGTTTTCATAGTTACATGCATGAGAAGTACAAGGTTATAGATTGGTTCTCTCGGGCCTTTACGGCTAAGGGTGCCTGTCTGCCCCAATAGGATTTGAGGTATGACAAAAGTGGTATTAGAGTAGGTCATCCTAGGGAGTCTACAAAGTCGTGTCTACATGGAGTCTTGCTTATGATTGTGTTGTGCACCATATCTATAAACAAGATGCTATGGGTATTTAGGGGTTGTTTCTATTTTTTTCCCATCTTAGATCGTGCAATAGAGACCAAGTCGTAGGTGAAGTCATATTTAACCACTAAACCTATTTTTCTCTCTCTAATTATAGTAAAGATGCCGGTTACAAGAAGGAGTAAGAATAATAGTAAGCGAGTAGACGTGGCTGCCGGAGAAGGGACCAATAAGTCACCACCTAGACAAGCTAATCAAAGTAACGCTCAAGCTGAGTTTGTATCACAAACTTCTTCTACTCCTCCATCTCCAGAAGAACTAAGGAAGAGAAGAACCGCATGCTTAAAACCACCTATTAATGCTACTGACCAAGATCTAAGGAGTGCGGTGTAATTGTTGGCTCGTATAGTTGCTGGAAAACTTCAAGGACAAACTATTCCAACCACAAGTTCTAGTGGTGCAGATAGGGCAGCTAGCCTATGGACACAGGATTTTCTTAAATTGGATCTTTCTACATTCACCGGATCAGATATTAATGAAGACCTATAGGACTTTATTGATCAAATACAAAGGGCTCTAGATGTCATGCATGTATCGGGTAAAGAGATAGTTGAGCTAGCAGCATATAGATTCAAAAGGGAGGCTATATTTTGGTATGAATACTGGAAATGATCTAGGGGTTTCGATGCACCTTCAGCTACTTGGACTAACTAATGATCAACCTTTGAAAAGCACTTGGCGCCTTGCAACTGGTCGAATAAGTCATCAATTCTTGAAAGGGGATATGGTCATTACGATTTTCTAGTCATGTCCTTTGGACTAACTAATGCGCCCGCAAATTTTATGGATTTGATGAATAGGGTGTTCAATCCATTCTTAGATGTGTTCGTGATAGCTTTTATAGATGATATTCTGGTTTATTCGAGATCAAAGAAGGACCATGCCTGTCACTTACCACAGGTGTTACAGATTCTTCGTGATTGTAAGCTATATACAAAGTTCTCTAAATATGAGTTTTGGTTAAAATATGTGGCATTTTTAGGTCATATTGTATCTGATGAAGGGATAATGGTAGATACTCAAAAGATAGATGCCATGAAGAATTGGCCAAGACCTATAACGCCTACGGAGGTTCATAGTTTCCTCGGGTTGGCAGGTTATTATAATAGGTTCGTTGAATGGTTTTGTTCAATTTCTGCACCTTTAACAAAGCTAACACACAAATCTTCCAAGTTTTAATGGAATGATGCATGTGAAAGAAGTTTCCAAGATCTGAAGAATAAGTTGACTTCTACACCCGTATTGGTGCTTCCAGAAGGCACAGAGGGGTATGCAGTGTATTGTGATGCTTCAAGAATTATCTTAGGATGTGTATTGATGTAGCATATTAAAGTCATAGCATATTCCTCAAGATAATTGCGGCCACATAAGAAGAATTATCCATCGCATGATCTGGAACTAGCAGCGGTTATATTTGCCTTAAAGATATGGCGTCACTACTTGTATGGGATTCATGTTGACATATATACCGACCACAAGAGTTTGCAATATATCTTTAATTAGAAGGATCTAAATTTAAGGTAGCGAAGATGGATTGAATTATTAAAAGACTGTGACATTGATATCTTGTATCATTTGGGGAAAGAAAATGTGGCAGCAGATACGTTAAGTCGGAAGACTATGGCACCATCTATAGAAAGAAAAGGGATGAATAAAGATCTGTACCAACTTGCCAATTTGGCAGTTCTCCTTCTTGAACCTCCAGATGAAGGGCTTATTATGAATAATGCAGCAGAATCTTCATTAGTAGCTAAAGTGAAAAAGAAGCAATATACAGATCCCATACTATTACAACTTAAGAAGAATGTACAATGTGGTATGACAAAGTCATTTGAGCTAACGCAAGAGGGAGTACTTTAGTGCTAAAACAGATTATGTGTGCCTAATATAGATGGGCTAAAAAAGAGGATTATGACAGAGGCACATCATTCAAGGTATTCCATCCACCCGGGGTCAACTAAAATGTATTATGATTTTAAAGAAATGTATTGGTGGGGTGACATGAAGAAGAACATTGCAAAATTTTTAGTCGAATGTTCAAATTATCAAAGAGTTAAAGTAGAGCATCAAAATCGTGGGGGTTATATGCAATGTATACATCTTCCAATCTAGAAGTGGGACATGATCAATATGTATTTCATCACTGGTTTGCCTCGTACATCTCGAAAGTTTGATTCCATATGGGTGATAGTTGATAGGCTTACCAAATCAGCACACTTCCTATTGGTTAGAATGACTTATACAGTTGAAGAGTATGCCAAATTGTATATCAAAGAGATAGTTCGACTATACGGAGTACCAATCTCTATTATATCAGATCGAGGAGATTAATTTACCGTAAATTTTTGGAAGTCTTTTTAGAGAAATTTGGGGACACAAGTGAATCTAAGTACAACTTTTCACCCTCAAACAGATGGACAAGTAGAACGTACCATTCAAACACTTAAAGATATGCTACGAGCTTGTGTATTGGACTTTAAAGGTAGTTGGGATCATCATTTACCTCTCATCAAGTTTGCCTACAACAACAACTATCATTTAAGTATCAAAATGGTGCCATGTGAAGCTTTGTATGAAA
>NC_061113.1:42965760-42977480 GCF_002878395.1 Capsicum annuum | reverse complement strand
CTTAATAACTTTTTGATAAATTTCTCAAAACCCCAAAAATCTTAGGGCTTGATTTTAAGCTTTAATTTCACACCTTTTAACTTGAATAATATTTTTATCTTATAATTACTAGTTTTTCATCAATTAAACCATCAAAACAACTTCGATTCTTGATTTTAATCCGAATTTCAAAGATTTTATCCGGTAAAGCTCAAAAATGATTTTTCTTCGATTTGAACCTCAGTTTTATTTGATTTAACTTGGTTTTTCAGCTGTAGGTTTCTAAAAATATGAAAAATATATTTTTGAAGTAAAGTTTTGATTTTGCCCTTCTTTTTTGAAAACCGGTTTCGAAGATCCATTTTGACCCCGAATCAAAAGTAGTCAATATAGGTGTCATTGGTTTTGTTTTATCACGTAGATTTAATATTTTTAGTGAAGTTCAAGATTGTTCGTGAAAAGTAAAGTCACGGGTTTGAAGCGTAGCAGACCGGTTTCGACTTTTGAGGTAGGTTATGACTTAACTCTTTCAGACTGGAATGGGTAGTAAATGATGATACAAAATGCATATTAAGGGTGGTAACTAATCATGAAAAATGACTATTTATGTGTTGTGCCAGTGTGGAGTCCTATATGTGACGTAATTGTTGAAATTGAATTATTATGTGATAACTGTGACCATGTGGGGTCCTATGTGATATTGATAGCCTTGAATACATGTGAATAATCATATTGTGTTGTTAAGATGCTTAATATGGTATCATTGGTGTATTGTGATTATATTCATACTTTATTAGAATATGAGACATGTGGATTTTCATGGACGAAACTGAAATAATGAGTGGATATTGGCTCACATGATTGTGGAAATATATCATTGTGATTGGTTGTGAAAATACTCATTGTGATTGGTTGTGTGCATTAAATTCTCATATCATACTCATTCATGAAACATTCATACCACCATGGCAACAGCTAAGAAACACTGGTAACACTTTTAAAACCCTCCTCAAGGAATGTTCTGGGGAAGAGATATTGTAACACCTTATAAAACCCTTTTCGAGGGATGTGTCGAAAAGAAAATCTGAGATATATGGATTGTATACGGGTTGAAGAACCCCCATGAGTTCTACGTTGGGAGGCTTGCCTCTGTAGGTGTATATGTTTATTGTATGTCGATCTCGGAGGTTGTGCGATACCTCGTTGATCATCATCATCATCATCATCATATACATTGCACTTACTTTATTGTGTTATGTTGTGTTGTATTGCCGTATTGACTTGTCATCTATGTATTTATCGTATCTTCTTTTACTTGTATTTAATGATCTTGTATATGCATATTCCTCCTTATTCTTCTTATATGTGATATAATACCTATTTTTGTTCTTTCTTGGTGTGACATTGCAATATATGTGAGATATATTAGAACTGTTAGTGCAAGCAGTGTGGGCTACCATTGTAGGACATTTTCTATTGTAGGTGACGTGCCCTTAGTGTATATTTTGTTTGCTTTATTTACTACTTTGCTTGGTTGGCCTATAATATCTACTGAGTACAAGTGGACTGTACTCATGCCTACTGCACCCTTTCAGTGCAGGTCCTAGCTCGAGTGCTCCTCAGCTTGATTGACTCGGGCAATTGTGTGAGCTTCCAAGGTATTGGTTGGACATTCACGCGTCCAAAGTTCACCTCTATATTTCTGCCGTAGTTATGACTTTATTTGTATTCAGAGACAGATATTATTCCTTTATGGTTATTTTTCTGATGTATTTGACTCTTGGATTGTATTAGTAGTTCTTACACTATTGACACCTGGTTTTGGGTATGATTTATATTTTGTATAAGTTATTTCCGTATTATTATGATTACTTATATGGTTCGGCTTCGTTCTGCAAGCCTTATCTTGGGATATTTCTGTCTTTTCCTCTTTTCGTATCAGTTTGGGTGATAGGCTTACTTGTCAAGGTGTACCGCAACAAGTACCATCATAACCCTCATTTTTGGGTCTTGACAGAAGGTACACGAGCACAACCACAAAACATCAAGGTAAAATTTTAAATGCAACCACAGATAAGTTTCTTGAAACCCGATCCCTTCAATACTCTGCTCTAGGTCTATTAGATCTTAACTCCAGTGAGGGAGAGGCCAATAACGGAGCCTCAGCCAGATTGACAAACTTGGGCCTACCTATTATGCCCAAACTGAGTCTTTCTCAGACTCCTAATCCTAATACTAACTCAACTATTTTGGGTACTAAGCCCATATTAACAGAACCTAACAAAAAGTTAGAGCCTAATAAAGGTAACAGGAAAACACCCGTTAATCTTGGGCCTAGTACCTCAAAACACACCCAATAAGGATCCCTCAGCAGCAAAGATAATGTTAGACCCGACCCAATGTATTTAGATATTCCAAATCAAGACTCTAGTAATACAGATTTTGACGACTATGCTAAGCTGGACATCTTCCCTCGATCTTTACACCCTCTCTCCTCATCTAGTACCCAAAAGTCAGTGGCAATCCCCTCTGATCGAAAAGCTCTCATCAATCAAAAGCCTCTAACTTTCACTTCCAATACTCCCTCATTAATTACCCACAACCCTGGTAATGATGAGGAGATACGAGAAGTCACTGGTCAGCCTGATTATACCCATAAAGGTATTAAAACAGGTACCCCACATTCTACTCTAAATACTTCTCAACGAGAGAAAAATGGAGAATCTCAACCAAAGTTCATCTCTGAACACAATGACATTCATCTCCAAACCACTTGTAACAAACCATCAACCAACTTCTTAGTTGGAAATATGTCTATACCAGCAAGTGATACCTTTTAAGATGACCTTCGCAGGAACCAAACTACAATCCTCATCTAGATCTCTCACTACCTAGCTCAAGTGGATGGAAGGATCGAACCAATGTCTCCTAACCTTCGGCCAGAACGTTTGGATGACTACTCTTATGAGCCTGGCGATCCAGAACACCCCATTATCTTTATCCCCAGAGCTAATTTAAGAGAAACTGATAAAGATGAGAAAAAACCTCCACTTCTTCCCACCGAAGGTACCGAAACTTCTAGAATCAGGACCACTCTTTATGAAGGAAAATGGGAACCTTCCCATGAAACCTCAAATACCAAGCCAACCAGAGCCATCCCAACTAGTTCTGGCTCTAGAACTAGAAGAGAGAAAACTCACTCAGGAGGCCCTAACAAAAACAACAGAGAAATGAAAAAAAATCTTGGCAACTCTCAAGGTCCCATAAGCAGAAGTGGTCACTTTGGACAGACACTTCACTCATATATTCGAGGACCTTACAAGCAAGATACTGTTGATCCTTATCCCTATAGATATACACGAAATGGACCTAGAAATACTGATTCTAGCTCCGACCATCTTCTTTACTACCAAAATGAAACCATTTTCAAAGAAGAGAAAGGAAATAAAGGGACCAGAAGAAACTCTCCCACCCACCAATGGGAAGGAGATCATACTGAACAATAACTCTCCCAAACAAAATCTAATGATGAATTGCATCATATGGAATGATAGGGGGCAAAAAATGTTGAATTCAAGCAACACTATAGGTCCATGGTCAATATCCACAAACCTTTCCTATTTGCTTTTCTTGAAACTCGTATGAAAGAACACAAGGGTATGACTGATATCCTTATCTTCAATATCCACATTCAATTTCCAGCCAATGGAAACTCTGGAGGCATAGTCATCATATGGGACTCTGTAAATCTCAATATCCAGGAAATTACTATCTCCCCTTAGGCCAACCATACCATTGTGAAGGTCAGTAACCCCCGCCTTTTCCTCATATTTTACTACCATTTATGCTAGTACCTCTTTTGGTGAGAGAAAAACTCATTGGGAAAACCTGCAAGACTTTGCTACCACCACTAATCTTAATCCTCCCTACCCCTGGGTCATTGCAGGAGACTTCAATAGAGTGCTAAAATCCTCTGAAAAATTTGGAGGTAACCCCATTAGCACCTCAAGGTTTTCAGCCTTTTGGGACTGTATAAATAGATGCAACCTCATTGATCTTGGCTTTAAAGGGGGTATATACACTTGGTCTAACAAAATATATAGAAGTAGGAGTGGATTAATTCTGGAAAGACTTGACAGATACCTTGCTAATAATCCTTGGATTAAACTATCTCCTGAGGCTACTGTCACTCACCTCCTCAAAACCCACTCAGATCATTGCCCTCTTAAGCTTGATCTTCATAATCATCACAACAACTATAATAAAGTCTTTAGGCTAGAGACCATATGGTTCACTTACCCTGACTTTCACAATATTATTAGTCAGTCTTTTTCTAACTCCCCCACCCTTACTGAAGCCATCTCTGCTTTCCAAGACAACGTGACCTCTAGGAATAAGGAGTGTTTTGGTAATATCTTCCATGAGAAAAGAAGGATTCTGGCCAAATTAGCTGGCATCCAAGGGTCACCTTCTTACCCCACCAGTTTTTTCCTCTATGATCTTGAGGTAAACCTCACTAGAGATTATAGCAACATCTTCCAGCAAGAGCAGGAATCATGGAGAATTAAGTCTAAAATTAGTTGGTTTGCTAAAGAAGACTCCAATACCAGTTTCTTCCACACTTTTACCCCCAATAAGAGAAGAGAAAATAGAATCAATGCTCTAAAAGATGACAGTGACCCTAAGGCTATCAAATAAACTATCCTAAGGTTCTATAATTCCCTCTACTCCACTGAAAATCAAACATCCAACATCAAATTCCAGAAAACCCCTCTTTCAAAGGGTCCATAAACCTTGAGGATCACAATTTTCTTGACTTCATCCCCACTCCTAAGGAAGTCAAGAAGGTTTTCTTCTTCTTTAAACACAAGAAAGCCCCTGGCCCTGATGGCATCCACCCTCTTTTCTTCCAAAAATACTGGAACATTATAGGCCCCCAAGTCATCTAGTTGTGTCATAACACTTTCAACTTTAGTAGAATGGAGAAAAAAAGTAAACACTACCTACCTCTACCTCATTTTAAAATGTCCTAATGCCTCTAATCTTAGGAACTTTAGACCTATTGGAATTTGCAATACCCAATATAAGATCATAATCAAAATCATTGTTACTAGGCTCAAGCCCCACCTAGATAAGATTATTAGCCAGAGTCAGGCCAGTTTCCTCTCTAAAAGAAGGACCAGTGACAATGTCATTATGGTCCAAGAGGTCATCTCTCATTTTAGGAAAATGAATGGGAAAAAAGGCAGCATGATTCTCAAAATTGGTTTTGAAAAAGCCTTTGATAGAATTGAGTGGAGTTTAATTAAGTAGGATCTCTTCTTATTCAACATCTCTCCCAAACTAAGCTCCCTTATAATGTCCTGCATCTCCTCCTCTTCAGTTTCTATCCTTGTTAATGGAGGGAAGACAAATTTCTTTCAGCCTAGTAGAGGGATAAGACAAGGTGATCCTCTTTCTCCCTATCTATTCATAATGTGAATGGAAATCCTTTCAAGAAGGATTGGCCATGAAATAAACACCTTGAACTGGGATCCCATTACCATCAACAGAAATGGTCTTCTTTTCTCCTATCTCTTCTTTGCTAATGACCTTGTCCTCATAGAAAAGGAAAACCAAAAGAAATGTACCACCATTAAGAGAACTCTAGAGGACTTTAGCCAATTTTCTAGCCAAAAAACAAATCATATGAAGTCGAAAGTTATCTACTCTACAAACTGCTCTCCTAATGATAAGGTCTATATCTCAACCATCCTTAACATCCATTCTAGAGACCATTTTGGAAAATACTTGGGCTTTCCAATTTTTCACCAGAGACCTTATAATAGAGACTTCTAGTTTCTTATTGCCAACCTCAAAAATAAACTGGCAGGTTGGATAACTAGTTTCCTCAATATGGCTGGCAGAACCACTCTAGCCAAGTCTTCCCTCAATAGCATTCCCACTCATATCATGCAATACATCGGTATCTCCAATAAAATTCTCAAGCTCTGTGACAGAACCCAAAGAAACTTTATCTGGGGATCAACCTCTGAAAATAAAAAAATGCATCTCATTAATGGGATACTCTTAACCTGTCTAAAAAACAAGGGGGCCTGGGTATTCAAAGAGCCAAGATAAAGAATAAAACAATGATCACTAGCTTGGCTTGGAGGTACCACCAACACTAAAACAAGATATGGGCTATTGTTCTTAGGAGCAAATATACCAACCACAATGGGACCTTCAAAATAACCACTTTCAATACTTGGAAAAACTTGCAGCTGTGTTGGGAGCATTGCACCAAATCCACCCAATGGATAGTCCACAAAGGGGATAAAATAAAGATAAAATAAACCTCTGGATGGAAAAATGGCTGCTTAATAGCCCTCCTCTCAGAACCCTCATCAAAGGCCCCCTTCCTCCAAACAAGAAAGACACCAATCTTAGCTTCATCTGGCATAACAATTCCTGGCATGTGGATACTCTCTCTATCCATATTCCAAAATATCTTACTAAGACCATCCTTAGTACCTTTAGACACAACACCAGAACCAGTGCTGATCATTTAATTTGGGATGTCTATGGTAATGGGCTATTCACTAGCAAAAATGCTTACTCAACTATAAGTCAGAACTATAGCAAAACTCCCACTGTTTGCCAAAATTCCAATAGCTGGATTTGGAAGATTCACTGCCCCCCTTAGATAGAATTCTTCCTTTGGCTTGCTCAACATAACCGACTCCCAACAAAGTTTACTCTCTCAAACATGGGTCTTTATATTACCCCTAATTGTTCAAGCTGTAACCACCCCTTTGAGGATATCTTTCATATCTTCTTCCAATGCCCACATTCTAAAGATACTTGGCACCATACTGTGGATAAATGTGCAGCTCTTGAGATTTCCATCAATAGCTTCTACCCCCAGAATTGGGCCAACACATGGAAAAAACTTAAGCACTTAAAGTTTGATAATATTCTCACGTGAAACAACATCCTCCCTGTCACCCATTGAGTAATTTGGAAGAATAGAAACACTAACTCCTTCAACAATAAAAAGAACAAGTCAAAGTTCCAGGATATCCATACAGAAGCAGTTGAATTCTACCATGTTGTGATGCCCAAAAATTAACCAGCATCTATGTCAAATGGAACCCACTAGCAAATCAGTACTACTGACACGACCGACCCCGAGCCTTATTGTAATGGGCATCCCAAGTCTAACTAGGACCGAGGAAAGTCCCCTGTTACCCAATCCAACCACCTATGTCAAGCCTTAGATGGGCTGAATTCCAAACATATAACAAGATAGCATTATTGTTCTCACTAAGACTCTAGGATAGGGCCACAATCGTGACCGACCCAACTGAGTCCAACTATACTACACCAACCACCCAACTATACCAAGCCAAATTAAAGACCATAAACCAAAGGAAATACCAAAACATATATGAAAATCAATCCCAAAATGTAATAGGATGGAACAACCAACAATATCGTCCAATGATGTCAGCCCACCGACTTATTCCAATGCCTAGGACGACACCAATACCGATTTCACCCATACCAACCCTTAGAAGTACCATAAAGTCTCTGTCCAAAAGAGTAAAAAAATCTGGTTGGGACATGCCCCCAACCATGGCCAAAACTAATATCCAAAATAAAAAAAATATTTAAAGAAATCCATAACATAAAATGATGCTTTCCGAAAGGATGGAAGCTCATCACTTCAGTCCAAGTGCTGATACCAAATCTGCATGCTAAACAGGAGGAGTAGAATAGTTGGTTCCTATATAGCATGGGTATACAACCGCCAGTAGATGGAGTTAGCGAATGACCGCTAGCGTGAAACTCAGGGTAAGGATAAAATAATACCAGTTATAAAACCAAGTACATCCATCCATAATGCAAACAACCATACATGTATAAGTATTGGAAAAAAGGGAACGAGTTTAGTATGAATTTAAAACCGGTACCTGGGTTGTGTAGCTTTGCCATCCTAACCACCCATGGGCAATATAGGTTCAGCTTCCCCTGCTGAAAGGGTCCCATTGCATATAGCCGTATGACCGAGCAATATCCTATGGGATTACTAGTACATCCCTCCAATATAAAATGTGACACTCACACGTGTTCATCAAGGACCCTTCATATCGGCAAATATGAGTTTCCAATTTTGGTCCCCCCGGGACCGCCACATTCCACGACTTACCTACACACCTTCCATTAATGCCCAATAAACCCATGTCCAAACAATCTATTTACCACTGATTAACCAAGGACAGTATATTGGTGGTATCGTCATACCATTCCATTACTTGCAAGTAATATCCATAGCCAAACCATTTAGGTTAAGGGGACCTTAACTGCTCTTTCCATATACCATATTAAATCCAATTGGGAGACTTCTATGTTCTCCACAAGCATAACCATTTAGCCTTTTCAAATCATTTAAACATGCATAAATACTTTATCCATTTTAAAACATACAACAGTTCCATTAAAAGAAGTTAATTCAATGAACATATCTTTATAAGTACTTCATCAAACACCTTGAGGGCATAATATAACCAAAACCAATTCAAAAGACCATTTAACTGTTACCATGCAATCCAATTGTCCAAAGCCACTATTAATGCATATAAAAGAATAATTAAAACCATAGAAAACCATAACCAAGCATTCAATATCAAAACCCCCAATAATAATTTAAAAACCATAATCCTGAAATAGTAAAACCATGAAATCAATCATATAAACCATGCCTTTGGTTGAATACAATGAGGGAAGAGAATCATGCCTTAAACCGAAGAATTAATGGAAAGAAATCACCAAAGCAAGCCCCAAAGCAATCCTTAGTTGAAACCCTAGCTTCCTTGCCCCAAAAGCTCTTTAGAGAATTATTAGATGTTTTAGAATAGTTTATATGTGTTAATGAATAGAATAATTAAGTAAATAACCTCCTAAGTGTAGTAGAAATTATGGGTCCTAATTAAGGTAAGTAGGGAAATGTCTAGAATATCCCTACTTAAATCTTTTAAAAATTCTTCACAGGGATACGACTGGGCCATACGAGGTGTATCCTCTAATACGATGGTTTCCACCACTCGTACCCAATCCTCAACCCTTGGATCAAATACTGTCCAGTATACGACTTATCTAACCAAGTCGTAACCAGAGTATACGATCCATACCCACAACCCATATCCCTGGAAGAATGGAATACCTGGGGAATTGAACATCATTTACCCTATGAGTCCTGGGTATGACTCGAACCCTGGCTTACGGCTCATGGAGAGCCACTCGTACTCAGATCCAACCTAAGTAACCAAGTCTAAGATTAAGTTAAGAAATCAAATGACCAGTAACCACCAATACGATTCGTACCCTTAAGTCTCACCCATTCTAGTGACCATAACTATCCCACCAACTAACATTGATCAGTACAAGACAAGACCATACCACTCATACCCCAGTATCCGGCTCGTAACCTAGAGTCGTGTTGGGTTCGAAAAATAGATTTTCAGGAAATTTTCTAAGGGTCAAAACCTAGGATGTTTCAGTCCCCCCCACTAGAAACATTCGTCCCCGAATGACGGACAAGGTAGGGGTAACCACACACAAAGTCATTTGCATTATCAAACATCCCTTTAACAAAATTTGAAAACAAAGTGGCAAAGATTTAATCTTTTCTTTAACAAACTTAGAACATAAAGATGTGTTCAAGAACACACACGTTCCGCATGAATCCCAGGAGAAGAAAACAAATGAGGATACTTCGACTTAATGTCCTCTTCCTCTTCCCAAGTAGCTTCTTCTACCTTATGGTTTCTCTATAGAACCTTAACCGAAGCCACATTCTTGGTCCGCAACCGATGAACTTGCCTATCTAATATCTCAACCGGGACTTCCTCATAAGACAGAGAATCCAAAATATCCAATCCTTTCAAGGGAACAACAGAATAAGGATCACTAAGACACTCCCTTAACATAGAAACATGAAAGACCGGATGAACCAAAATTAAGCTAGATGGGAACTCCAACTTATAAGAAACATTTCCAACTCTTCGCAAAAACATATAAGGTCCAGTAAATCGAGTACTGAGTTTCTTTTTTTTTTTCAAATTGCACCACTCCCGTCATAGGCGACACCTTAAGAAACACCCTGTCCCCAACCTCAAACTCAGGGTATCTACGCCTAGCATTCGCATAGGACTTTTAGAGACTTTGGACAGCTTTAAGCCTATCCTGAATCACCTTTAAATTTTCCATCGCCTGATAAACCAAATCAGCACCAAACATATCTACTTCTCCAAACTCAAACAACCCAATAGGAGATTTGCACCTCATACTATACAATGCCACAAAAGGAGCCATACCAATACTCAAATGATAGTTATTATTGCAAGCAAACTCCACCAAAGAAAGATGCATAGTAAATCATACAGGCCCAATACATATCTTCTAATGTCTGGATAGTTCTGTTTGCCTACCTATCCGAGAGTGGATGAAAAGCAGTACTCAGACTAACCTTAGTCCCCAACCCTTTCGAGAAAGACTTCAAAAGAGTGAGATGCAAACCGCGTACCACGATTAGAGATAATCAAAACAAGTACCCCATTTATTTTCACAAATTTTTAAAGATACAACTGCGCATAATCTTCCACTGAAAAGGTAGTTCGCACTAGAAAAAATACACAGACTTGGTCATCCTATCCATGATGACCCAAATCGAATCATACTGATTCCAAGACCGAGGGATACTGGTAGCGAAGCCCATATTGATCACTTCCCACTTTCATTCGGGCAAATCAATTTCTTAATACAACTATCCTGGCCTCATGTGTTTATCATTAACCTGTTGACACACCATGCATTTGGCCACGAAATCAACCACATCCCTTTTCATGCCATTCCACCAATAGATCTTTTTGAGATCATAATACATCTTAGTTAAGCTGGGATAAGCAATATAGCACACTCATGCACCTCAGCCAAAACCCTTTGCCTCAACCCGTCGACATCTGGAACAAATAACCTCCCTTGGTACCGTAAAGTACCATCACCACTGATCTAAAAGACCACTACCTTTTGCTCACCAACATCACTCTTAATATTTATCAAGACAGGATCTACGTGAGCCAAGTGGTGAATATCCTTCACCAATTCCAGATTAGCCAAATGGTGAATATCCTTCACCAATTCCAGCTTGCCTTCCTCTACGTGAGCCAAAATCTCTATGGATAACCTACTAATAACATCAACAACCATATTAGCCTTACTTGGATGGTAGTGAAGACTCATATCATAATCTTTGAAAAGCTTAGACCACCTCCTCTGCCTGAGATTAAGCTCTTTCTGAGTGAACATGTACTGAAGACTCTTGTGATCAGAAAAGATATCCATGTGAACACCACACAAATAATGCCTCTATATTTTCAAATCAAACACAACCTCCAACAACTTCAAATCATGAGTATCAAAATAGACCATAAAACCATCATTGTCTTTCGACAACGTCCGGATTAGAGCCGAAGTCAACTTATCCTTTATCTTCAAAAAAATCCCTTCACAAGCATCCGACCAAGAAAACTTAACCTTCTTCTAAGTCAACTTAGTCAAAGGAGCAGCTATCGAACAAAAGCTTTCCACAAACCGCCTATAATATCCGGCCAAACCTAAGAAACTCCGGATATCAGATGGAGTCATGGGCCTAGGCCACCTTTTCACCATAATAACATTCTACGGATCCACCATGATCC
>NC_061113.1:42960131-42965660 GCF_002878395.1 Capsicum annuum | reverse complement strand
TTCAAAAAAATCCCTTCACAAGCATCCGACCAAGAAAACTTAACCTTCTTCTAAGTCAACTTAGTCAAAGGAGCAGCTATCGAACAAAAGCTTTCCACAAACCGCCTATAATATCGGCCAAACCCAAGAAACTCCGGATATCAGATGGAGTCATGGGCTTAGGCCACCTTTTCACCATAATAACATTCTACGGATCCACCATGATCCTTTTACTAGAAAAACATGACCCAAGAAAGTCACAGTGTTCAACCAAAACTCACACTTAGAGAATTTGGCATACAATTGTTGTTCCTTTAGGATCTACAACTCCACACAGAGGTGATTAGCATGATCCACCTCACTCTTCAAATAAACCAGAATTTTATCAATAAACACAATGGTGAAGAGATTCAAATACTGCCTGAACTCTCTATTCATCAAGTCCATAAATGCTTCCGGAGCATTAGTCAACATAAACGAGATCACCAAGACCTCAAAATGCCATATCGAGTACAAAAAGCCATCTTGGGATATCTACCTCTCTAATCCTAAGTTGATGGTACCCAGACCAAAGATCTATCGTAGAAAAAAACTTGACACCCTATAACTGATCAAACAAATTATTTATTCAAGGAAGAGGATACTTGTTATTGACCATCACCTTGTTCAACTGCCTTTAGTCAATGCACATCCGAAGGAAAACATCCTTGTTGCACACAAACAACACCGACACACCCTACTGAGAAAGGATGAATAAATCCCTTATCTAGAAGACCCTTAAGTTGCTTCTTAATTTCCTTCAACTCAGCTGGAGCCATTCTATATAGAGGAATTGAAATTAGATGAGTGTCCGAAAGTAAATCAATACTGAACTCAATTTCCCTATCTGTAGGAACACCAGGGAGATTATCCGGAAAGACCTCTAGGAACTCATTAACCATACGGACTGAAGACAAAGAAAGACCTTTCAAGTTAGAATCTTTAACCCATACCAAGTGATAAAAACAACCCTTAAAGATTAGCCTCCGAGCTTCAAGATAAAAAATAAACCCCCCCTAGGAGCTAAGGAACTACCTTTCTATTTTACAACCGATTCACCAGGAAACTTAAAGATAACCCTATGGGTCCAACAATCCACAAACACATAACAAGAATGCAACTAATCCATACCTAAGATTACATTAAAATCTATCATATACACCTCAAACAGATCCTTCAGGGTCTGCTTATTACAAACAGATACCATACCCCCTTATAAACTCTCTCAAAAATAATTGAGTCACATACCATGGTAGAAATAGAAAAGGATCCGAGATACATTTTGGATCAAAACCAAAAGACACAGCCACATATGGAATAACATAAGAAAGAGTGGACCCCAGATTAAGCAAATAATACACATCATGATAGAAAAGTTATAACGTACCAGTAATGACATTAGGTGATGCCTCACATTCTTGTCAGGATACTAAAGCATACAACCTATTCCGACCAACACTAGAACCAGGAGCAGTAACAGAAGAAGATACCATACCACCAGTTGTAGGAGCAGAAGATGAAGCCATAAGAATCTTATTCTCCCCCGTAGCAACCTTATTGATCGGACAATCCCTGAGCCGATGGCCTACCTAGACACACTTGAATCACTTATCCCTTTCTTTCTCGAAATAACCCCAATGAGGACAACCACAGAATTGACAAGGAGTACACAAAGAAACTGACTGACCTCTGCTCGCCTGAGATTGGTATACCTGTTCCAGAGAATTGTCACCACCTTGATGACGCCTGTCTCCCGACTGCTGTGGGTAAAGAGAACTAGCAGAAAAGGAGATCAAACTCCCCCACTTATTTTTCTGCCACTTTTCACCATCTCTACTACCCTGAGACTGAGTACCTCCCTGATCAGAAAACCTGGTTCCCTTCCCCTGCCTATCCCCAAACTCTGCCTATTTCCTCTTCTCATCCTCAACATGCTGCATATGACCAATCAACCTCGAGATGTCCATATCTTTAATCAACAAAGTAGTTTTACTCTCCAGAATCAAATCTCTACTAAACCCATAAACGAACTTCCTTATTCTCAACCTCATATCAGTCACCAAATCAGGAGCATACTTTAATAGCTGATGGAACTTCAAAGCATATTCCTTTACAGACATCCTCCCCTACCTGAGGTTCATAAACTTCTCTATCTTTGCTTCCCTCAACTCTTGAGGAAAGAATCAATCCATGAAGGCATTAGAAAAAGCTTTCCATAACCCTTCCTCTTCTATATCACCACTATCCCTATCCCACTCCTCATACCACTGATAAGCAACATCCTTGAGATGATAAGCTGCAAAGTTAACCCCCTCTATATTAGTGGCCTGCATCACCTAAAAGATTTTTTCTATCTCATCCAAGAAGCCTTGTGGATCCTCTTACACCTTATCCCCAGTAAAAGTTGGAAGACCCATCTTCATAAATTGACCAACTTTTATAGCCTCAACAGGGAAAGCACCACTCGTACCCTTCTCAGCCTGAGCAACAACTAATTGGGCAATGACATGAAAAGATTGATGAAATTCTATGTTCATCACGTTTCCCTGAGGAACTTGAGGAGAACTAGCTGGAATAGGAGGAACTTCAACACCATCAGGAATAGGACCATGAGATCGAATATGTACTCTAGACGTAGGACGTATGGGACAAAAGAATTTTCTTGTGTTCCAAATCTAGGAGGCATGATCTGAAAGATGAACAAACAAGGATTAGAAGAGATTCCACGATTGAGAACTCAAGCTTGAAGATAGAATACCAAGTAAGTGACATATTCCTAAATGTCTTGTGGTCTCTTTCTTATGAGTGTGGCACGTTTCACACACTTTAAAGAGACTCTACTCGTCACAGCTTTGTGGACTTCCCAGTTGACCATGATCCTAAGCTCTGATACCAACTTGACATGACCCAACCTCGGTCCTTGTCATAATAGGCATCCTAAGTCCAACTAGGATCGGGGGACGCCCCCTGTTACCCAACCCAACCACCTATGTCCCGCCTTAGATGGGCTAAATTTTGGACATATAATAAGATAG
Organism: Capsicum annuum; assembly: GCF_002878395.1. Classification (NCBI taxonomy): domain Eukaryota; kingdom Viridiplantae; phylum Streptophyta; class Magnoliopsida; order Solanales; family Solanaceae; genus Capsicum; species Capsicum annuum. The sequence goes on along the minus strand of NC_061113.1, from coordinate 42,962,607 downwards.
TATTATTATTCTCATTAAAACTCTGGGATAGGGCCACAATCGTGACCGAACCAACTAATTCCAACCGTACCGCACCAACCGCCCAACCATACCAAGCCAAACCATAGACCATAGACCATAAACCAAAGGGAATACCAAAACATAATATGAAAATCAATCCCAAAATGTAATAGGATGGAACAACCAATAATATTGTCCAATGATGTCAGCCCACCGACTTATTCTAATGCGAAGGCCAACACCAATACCAATCTCGCCTATACCAACCCTCAGAAGTACCACAAAGACTTTATCCAATAGAGTAAACAAATCTGGTTAAGACATGCCTCCAATCAGGGCCAAAACCAATATCCAAAATAAAATAAAAGTGTTTAAAGAAATCCATAACATGAAATGATAAATTCCAAAAGAATGGAAGCTCACCACTTCAGGAAAAGTGCTGATATCAAATTTGCATGCTAAATGTGAGGAGTAGAATAGTTGATTCCTGCACAGCGTGGGTATGAAGATGCCAGTAGATGGGGTTAGCGAATGATCGCTAGCATGAAACTCATAGTAGGGATAAAATAATGTCAGTTATAAAACCAAGTAAAATCATCTATAATGCATACAACTATACATATATAAGTGTCGAAAAAAAGGGATCGGGTTTAGCATGCACTTAAAACCTTTACATAGGTTGTGTAGCTTTTTAATCCTAACCACCCACGGGTGATATGGGCTCAGCTCCCCCTGCTGAAAGGGTCTCAGTACGTGTAGCCACATGATCGAGAAATATCTCATGGGATAAATAGTACATCCCTCCAATATAAAACACGACACTCTTATGTAGTCATCAAGGACCCCTCATATCAGCAAATATGAGTTTCCGATTTTTGGTCCCCCCAGAATTGCCACCTTTCATGGCTTAGCTACACACCCGCTATAATGCCTAATTAAAACCATGTCCAAACAATCTATTTACCATTTATTAACCAAGGCCAATATTGGTGGTATCTTCATACCATCCCCTTACTTGCAAGTAATATTCATAGGCAAACCATTTAGGTTAAGGGGACCTTAGGTACCCTTTTCATATACCATATTAAATCCACTTCGGAAACTTCCATGTTCTCTACAAGCATAATCATTTAGCCTTTTTAAATTGTTTAAACCATGCATAAATCCTTTATCCAATTTAAAAATTACAAGAGTTCTATTAAAAGAAGTCAATGTAATAAACATATCTTTATAAGCATTTTATCAAATACCTTGGGGGCATAATATAACCAAAATCAATTTCAAAGACCATTGAACTGTTACCATGTAATCCAATTGTCCAAAACCACCATTAATGAATATAAAGGCATAATTAAACCATAAAAAACATAACTAAGCATTCAATATCAAAATCCCAAATAATAGTTGAAAAAACATAATCATGAAATAGTAAAACCATGAAATCAATCATATAAACCATGCCTTTAGTTGAAATTAAAATGAGGGAAGAGAATTATGCCTTAAACCGAAGAATTGATGGAAAGAACTCACCAAAGAAAGCCCCAAAGCAATCCCTTAGTTGAAACCCTAGCTTTCTTGTCCCAAAAGCTCTTGAGAGAATTATTGGATGTTTTAGAATAGTTTCTAAGTGTTAATGAATAGAATAATAGGGGAAATAACCTCTTAAGTGTATTAGAAGTCATGTGTCCTAATTAAAGTAAGTAGGAAAATGTCCAGAATACCCCTACTTAAATTCCTTAAAAACCTGTCACAGGGATACAACTAACCCATACGAGTCATATCCTCCTATACGGTTGGTTTCCACCACTCATATCCAAGCCTCAGCCCTTGGATCAAACAGTGTCCAGTAGATGACTCATCCAACTAACTCGTAACCACAGTATACGATCCGTACCCATAACTTATATCCATGGTAGGATGGAATACCTAAGGAATTGAATATTGTTTACCATACAAGTCCTGGGTACTACTCGTACCGTGGTTTACGGCTCATAGTGAGCCACTCGTACTCAGATCCAACCTAAGTAACCAAGTCGAAGATTAAGTTAAGAAATCAAACAACCATAACCACCCATACGACTCGTACCCCTAAGTCATACCCATTCCAGTAACCAAAATTATCCCACCAACTAACACTGGTCAGCATACGACGGGACCATACTACTCGTACCCTAGCATACGGCTCGTACCCTTGAGTCGTATTGAGTCCAGAGAATGGATTTTTAGAAAATTTTCTAAAGGTCAAAATTCAGGATATTTCAACTAGAAGTTTAATACTGATGGTGCCTACTTCAATAATCCTGGGAAGAGAGGGATTGGGGGAGTCATTAGAAACTACAGAGGGGGATGAGAAGTGGGGTTTGCTAAACACTACCCACATACCACCAACAATCAAATGGAGCTAATTGCCTTGTTAGAGGGTGTGAGAATGGCTGAGAACCATCACTTAATGCCTCTTGAAATCAACATTGACTCC
>NC_061113.1:42941294-42957131 GCF_002878395.1 Capsicum annuum | reverse complement strand
CTTAATAACTTTTTGATAAATTTCTCAAAACCCCAAAAATCTTAGGGATTGATTTTAAGCTTTAATTTCACAACTTTTAACTTGAATAATATTTTTATCTTATAATTACTAGTTTTTCATCAATTTAACCATCAAAACAACTTCGATTCTTGATTTTAATCCGAATTTCAAAGATTTTATCCAGTAAAGCTCAAAAATGATTTTTCTTCGATTTGAACCTCAGTTTTATTTGATTTAACTTGATTTTTCAGCTGTAGGTTTCTAAAAATATGAAAAATATATTTTTGAAGTAAAGTTTCAATTTTGCCCTTCTTTTTTGAAAACCCGTTTCGAAGATCCGTTTTGACCCCAAATCAAAAGTAGTCAATATAGGTGTCATTGGTTTTGTTTTATCGCGTAGATTTAATATTTAATATTTTTAGTGGAGTTCAAGATTGTTCGTGAAAAGTAAAGTCACGGGTTTGAAGCATAGCAGACCGGTTTCGACTTTTGAGGTAGGTTATGACTTAACTCTTTCAGACTGGAATGGGTAGTAAATGATGATACAAAATGCATATTAAGGGTGGTAACTAATCATGAAAATGACTATTTATGTGTTGTGCCAGTGTGGAGTCCTATATGTGACGTAATTGTTGAAATTGAATTATTATGTGATAACTGTGACCATGTGGGGTCCTATGTGATATTGATAGCCTTGAATACATGTGAATAATCATATTGTGTTATTAAGATGCTTAATATGGTACCATTGGTGTATTGTGATTATATTCATACTTTATTAGAATATGAGACATGTGGATTTTTATGGACGAAACTGAAATAATGAGTGGATATTGGCTCACATGATTGTGGAAATATATCATTGTGATTGGTTGTGAAAATACTCATTGTGATTGGTTGTGTGCATTAAATTCTCATATCATACTCATTCATGAAACATTTGTACCACCATGGCAACATCTGAGAAACACTGGTAACACTTTTAAAACCCTCCTCAAGGAATGTTCTGGGGAAGAGATATTGTAACACCTTATAAAACCTTTTTCGAGGGATGTGCCGAAAAGAAAATATGAGATATATGAATTGTATACGGGTTGAAGAACCCCCATGAGTTCTGCGTTGGGAGGCTTGCCTCTGTAGGTGTATATGTTTATTGTATGTCAATCTCGGAGGTTGTGCGATACCTCGTTGATCATCATCATCATCATCATCATCATCATATACATTGCACTTACTTTATTGTGTTATGTTGTGTTGTATTGCCGTATTGACTTGTCATCTATGTATTTATCGTATCTTCTTTTACTTGTATTTAATGATCTTGTATATGCATATTCCTCCTTATTCTTCTTATATGTGATATAATACCTATATTTGTTCTTTCTTGGTGTGACATTGCAATATATGTGAGATATATTAGAACTGTTAGTGCAAGCAGTGTGGGCTACCATTGTAGGACATTTTCTAATTGTAGGTGACATGCCCTTAGTGTATATTTTGTTTGCTTTATTTACTACTTTGCTTGGTTGGCCTATAATATCTACTGAGTACAAGTGGACTGTACTCATGCCTACTGCACCCTTTCGGTGCAGGTCCTAGCTCGAGTGCTCCTCAGCTTGATTGACTCGGGCAATTGTGTGAGCTTCCAAGGTATTGGTTGGACATTCACGCATCCAAAGTTCACCTCTATATTTTTGTCGTAGTTATGTCTTTATTTGTATTCAGAGACAGATATTATTCCTTTATGGTTATTTTTCTAATGTATTTGACTCTTGGATTGTATTAGTAGTTCTTACACTATTGACACCTGGTTTTGGGTATGATTTATATTTTGTATAAGTTATTTCCGTATTATTATGATTACTTATATGGTTCGGCTTCGTTCTACAAGACTTATCTTGGGATATTTCTGTCTTTTCCTCTTTTCGTATCAGTTTGGGTGATAGGCTTACTTGTCAAGGTGCACCGCAGCAAGTACCATCATAACCCTTATTTTTGGGTCTTGACAGAAGGTATATGAGCACAACCACAAAACATCAAGGTAAAATTTTAAATGCAACCACAGATAAGTTTCTTGAAACCCGATCCCTTCAATACTCTGCTCTAGGTCTATTAGATCTTAACTCCAGTGATGGAGAGGCCAATAACGGAGCCTCAGCCAGATTGACAAACTTGGGCCTACCTATTATGCCCAAACTGAGTCTTTCTCAGACTCCTAATCCTAATACTAACTCAACTATTTTGGGTACTAAGCCCATATTAACAGAACCTAACAAAAAGTTAGAGCCCAATAAAGGTAACAGGAAAACACCCGTTAATCTTGGGCCTAGTACCTCAAAACACACCCAATAAGGATCCCTCAGCAGCAAAGATAATGTTAGACCCGGCCCAATGTATTTAGATATTCCAAATCAAGACTCTAGTAATAAAAATTTTGACGACTATGCTAAGCTGGACATCCTCCCTCGATCTTTACAGCCTCTCTCCTCATCTAGTACCCAAAAGTCAGTGGCAATCCCCTCTGATCGAAAAGCTCTCATCAATCAAAAGCCCTTAACTTTCACTTCCAATACTCCCTCATTAATTACCCACAACCCTGGTAATGATGAGGAGATACGAGAAGTCACTGGTTAGCCTGATTATACCCATAAAGGTATTAAAATAGGTACCCCACATTCTACTCTAAATACTTCTCAACGAGAGGAAAATGGAGAATCTCAACCAAAGTTCATCTCTGAACACAATGACATTCATCTCCAAACCACTTGTAACAAACCATCAACCAACTTCTTGGTTGGAAATATGTCTATACCAGCAAGTGATACCTCTTAAGATGACCTTCGCAGGAACCAAACTACAATCCTCATCTAGATCTCTCACTACCTAGCTAAAGTGGATGGAAGGACCGAACCAATGTCTCCTAACCTTCGGCCAGAATGTTTGGATGACTACTCTTATGAGCCTGGCAATCCAGAACACCCCATTATCTTTATCCCCAGAGCTAATTTAAGAGAAACTGATAAAGATGAGAAAAAACCTCCACTTCTTCCCACCGAAGGTACCGAGACTTCTAGAATCAGGACCACTCTTTATGAAGGAAAATGGGAACCTTCCCATGAAACCTCAAATACCAAGCCAACCAGAGCCATCCCAACTAATTCTGTCTCTGGAACTAGAAGAGAGAAAACTCACTCAGGAGGCCCTGACAAAAACAACAGAGAAATGAAAAAAAATCTTGGCAACTCTTAAGGTCCCATAAGCAGAAGTGGTCACTTTGGACAGACCCTTCACTCATATATTCGAGGACCTTACAAGCAAGATACTGTTGATCCTTATCCCTATAGATATACACAAAATGGACCTAGAAATACTGATTCCAGCTCCGACCATCTTCTTTACTACCAAAATGAAACCATTTTCAAAGAAGAGAAAGGAAATGAAGGGACCAGAAGAAACTCTCCCACCCACCAGTGGGAAGGAGATCATACTGAACAATAACTCTCCCAAACAAAATCTAATGATGAATTGCATCATATGGAATGATAGGGGGCAAACAATGTTGAATTCAAGCGACACTATAGGTCCATGGTCAATATCCACAAACCTTTCCTATTTGCTTTTCTTGAAACTCGTATAAAAGAACACAAGGGTATGACTGATATCCTTATCTTCAATATCCACATTCAATTTCCACAATGGAAACTCTGGAGGCATAGTCATCATATGGGACTCTGTAAATCTCAATATCCAGGAAATTACTATCTCCCATTAGGCCAACCATACCATTGTGAAGGTCAGTAACCCCCCCCCTTTTCCTCATATTTTACTACCATTTATGCTAGTACCTCTTTTGGTGAGAGGAAAACTCATTGGGAAAACCTGTAAGACTTTGCTACCACCACTAATCTTAATCCTCCCTACCCCTGGGTCATTGTAGGATACTTCAATAGAGTGCTAAAATCCTCTGAAAAATTTGGAGGTAACCCCATTAGCACCTGAAGGTTTTCAGCCTTTGGGACTGTATAAATAGATGCAACCTCTTTGATCTTGGCTTTAAAGGGGGTAGATACACTTGGTATAACAAAATATATAGAAGTAGGAGTGGATTAATTCTGGAAAGACTTGATAGATACCTTGCTAATAATCCTTGGATTAAACTATGTCCTGATGCTACTGTCACTCACCTCCTCAAAACCCACTCAGATCATTGCCCTCTTAAGCTTGATCTTTATAAGCATCACAACAACTATAATAAAGTCTTTAGGCTAGAGACTATGTGGTTCACTTACCCTGACTTTCACAATATTATTAGTCAGTCTTTTTCTAACTCCCCCACCCTCACTGAAGCCATCTCTGCTTTCCAAGACAACGTGACCTCTAGGAATAAGGAGTGTTTTGGTAATATCTTCCATGAGAAAAGAAGGATTCTGGACAAATTAGCTGGCATCCAAGGGTCACCTTCTTACCCCACCAGTTTTTTCCTCTATGATCTTGAGGTAAACCTCACTAGAGATTATAGAAACATCCTCCAGCAAGAGCAGGAATTCTGGAGAATTAACTCTAAAATTAGCTGGTTTGCTAAAGAAGACTCCAATACCAGTTTCTTCCACACTTTTACCCCCAATAAGAGAAGAGAAAATAGAATCAATGCTCTAAAAGATGACAGTGACCCTAAGGCTATCAAATAAACTATCCTAAGGTTCTATAATTCCCTCTACGCCACTGAAAATCAAACATCCAACATCAAATTCCAGAAAACCCCTCTTTCAAAGGGTCCATAAACCTTGAGGATCACAATTTTCTTGACTCCATCCCCACTCCTAAGGAAGTCAAGAAGGTTTTCATCTCCTTTAAACACAAGAAAACCCCTGGCCCTGATGGCATCCACCCTCTTTTCTTCCAAAAATACTAGAACATTATAGGCCCCCAAGTCATCTAGTTGTGTCATAACACTTTCAACTTTAGTAGAATGGAGAAAAAATGTAAACACTACCTACCTCTACCTCATTTTAAAATGTCCTAATGCCTCTAATCTTAGGAACTTTAGACCTATTGGAATTTGCAATACCCAATATAAGATCATAATCAAAATCATTGTTACTAGGCTCAAGCCCCACCTAGATAAGATTATTAGCCAGAGTCAGGCCAGTTTCCTCTCTAAAAGAAGGACCAGTGACAATGTCATTATGGTCCAAGAGGTCATCTCTCATTTTAGGAAAATGAATGGGAAAAAAGGAAGCATGATTCTCAAAATTGATTTTGAAAAAGTCTTTGATAGAATTGAGTGGAGTTTAATTAAGTAGGATCTCTTCTTATTCAACATCTCTCCCAAACTAAGCTCCCTTATAATGTCCTACATCTCCTCCTCTTCAGTTTCTATCCTTGTTAATGGAGGGAAGACAAACTTCTTTCAACCTAGTAGAGGGATAAGACAAGGTGATCCTCTTTCTCCCTATCTATTCATAATGTGAATGGGAATCCTTTCAAGAAGGATTGGCCATGAAATAAACACCTTGAACTGGGATCCCATTACCATCAACAGAAATGGTCCTCTTTTCTCCCATCTCTTCTTTGCTAATGACCTTGTCCTCATAGAAAAGGAAAACCAAAAGAAATGTACCACCATTAAGAGAACTCTAGAGGACTTTAGCCCATTTTCTAGCCAAAAAGTGAATCACATGAGGTCGAAAGTTATCTACTCTACAAACTGCTTTCCTAATGATAAGGTCTATATCTCAACCATCCTTAACATCCATGCTAGAGACCATTTTGGAAAATACTTGGGCTTTCCAATTTTTCACCAGAGACCTTATAATAGAGACTTCTAGTTTCTTATTGCCAACCTCAAAAATAAACTGGCAGGTTGGAAAACTAGTTTTCTCAATATGGCTGGTAGAACCACTCTAGCCAAGTCTTCCCTCAATAGCATTCCCACTCATATCATGCAATACATCGGTATCTCCAATAAAATTCTCAAGCTCTGTGACAGAACCCAAAGAAACTTTATCTGGGGATCAACCTCTGAAAATAAAAAAATGCATCTCATTAAATGGGCTACTCTTAACCTTTCCAAAAAACAAGGGGGCCTGGGTATTCAAAGAGCCAAGATAAAGAATAAAACAATGCTCACTAGCTTGGCTTGGAGGTACCACCAACACTAAAACAAGATATGGGCTATTGTTCTTAGGAGAAAATATACCAACCACAATGGGACCTTCAAAACAACCACTTTCAATACTTGGAAAAACTTGCAGCTGTGTTGGGAGCATTGCACCAAATCCACCCAATGGATAGTCCACAAAGGGGATAAAATAAAGATAAAATAAACCTCTGGATGGAAAAATGGCTGCTTAATAGCCCTCCTCTCAGAACCCTCATTAAAGGCTCCCTTCCTCCAAACAAGAAAGACACCAATCTTAGCTTCATCTGGCATAACAATTCCTGGCATGTGGATACTCTCTCTATCCATATTCCAAAATATCTTACTAAGACCATCCTTAGTACCTTTAGACACAACACCAGAACCAGTGCTGATCATTTAATTTGGGATGTCTATGGTAATGGGCTATTCACTAGCAAAAATGCTTACTCAACTATAAGTCAGAACTATAGCAAAACTCCCACTGTTTGCCAAAATTCCTATAGCTGGATTTGGAAGACTCACTGCTCCCTAAGATAGAATTCTTCCTTTTGCTTGCTCAACATAACCGACTCCCAACAAAGTTTACTCTCTCAAACATGGGTCTTTATATTACCCCTAATTGTTCAAGCTGTAACCACCCCTCTGAGGATATCTTTCATATCTTCTTCCAATGCCCCAATTCTAAAGATACTTGGCACCATAATGTGGGTAAATGTGCAGCTCTTGAGATTTCCATCAATAGCTTCTACCCCCAGAATTGGGCCAACACATGGAAAAAACTTAAGCACATAAAGTTTGATAATATTCTCACGTGAAACAACATCCTCCCTTTCACCCATTGAGTAATTTGGAAGAATAGAAACACTAACTCCTTCAACAATAAAAAGAACAAGCCAAAGTTCCAGGATATCCATGCAGAAGCAGTTGAATTCTACCATGTTGTGATGCCCAAAAATTAACTAGCATCTATGTCAAATAGAACCCACCAGCAAATCAGCACTACTGACACGATCGACCCCGAGCCTTATCGTAATGGGCATCCCAAGTCTAACTAGGACCGAGGAATGTCCCCTGTTACCCAATCCAACCACCTATGTCAATCCTTAGATGGGCTGAATTTCAAACATATAACAAGATAACATTATTGTTCTCACCAAGACTTTAGGATAGGGCCACAACCGTGACCGACCAAACTGAGTCCAACCATACTACACCAACCACCCAACTATACCAAGCCAAATTAAAGACCATAAACCAAAGGAAATACCAAAACATATATGAAAATCAATCCCAAAATGTAATAGGATGGAACAACCAACAATATTGTCCAATGATGTCAGCCCACCGACTTATTCCAATGCCTAGGACGACACCAATATCGATTCCACCCATACCAACCCTTAGAAGTACCATAAAGTCTCTGTCCAAAAGAGTAAAGATAGCAAGAGGCTAAGTCAGTCACTTGCGCCTGGGCTTTATTTTTCGGGTAAAGGTTCTACGGTGAAGAGCCCGGTCAAGGCTACCCTATTAAAGAGAACATTCGGGACCTATGGTTATCTCGTCCTTAGTTGCCGAATCTAATTACGATTTAAATCCGACGGATCCACCGTAATTTGCAGGTCAAATGAGGCCTCGACGGAGATGATGGATGGGAACTCCTACTCTGACTATAGTTGCGATCTCTAAGCGGGATTTTCTGGTTGGGACATGCCCCCAACCATGGCCAAAACTAATATCCAAAATAAAAAAAATATTTAAAGAAATCCATAACATGAAATGATGCTTTCCGAAAGGATGGAAGCTCATCACTTCAGTCCAAGTGCTGATACCAAATCTGCATGCTAAACAGGAGGAGTAGAATAGTTGGTTCCTATATAGCATGGGTATACAACCGCCAGTAGACGAAGTTAGCGAATGACTGCTAGCATGAAACTCAGGGTAAGGATAAAATAATACCAGTTATAAAACCAAGTACATCCATCCATAATGCAAACAACCATACATGTATAAGTATTGGGAAAAAGGGAACGAGTTTAGTATGAATTTAAAACCTGTACCTGGGTTGTGTAGCTTTGCCATCCTAACCACCCATGGGCAATATAGGTTCAGCTTCCCCTGCTGAAAGGGTCCCATTGCATATAGCCGTATGACCGGGCAATATCCCATGGGATTACTAGTACATCCCTCCAATATAAAACACGACACTCACATGTGGTCATCAAGGACCCTTCATATCGGCAAATATGAGTTTCCAATTTTGGTCCCCCCGGGACCGCCACATTCCACGACTTACCTACACACCTTCCATTAATGCCCAATAAACCCATGTCCAAACAATCTATTTACCATTGATTAACCAAGGACAATATTGGTGGTATCGTCATACCATCCCATTACTTGCAAGTAATATCCATAGCCAAACTATTTAGGTTAAGGGGACCTTAGCTGCTCTTTCCATATACCATATTAAATCCACTTGGAAGACTTCTATGTTCTCCACAAGCATAACCATTTAGCCTTTTCAAATCGTTTAAACATGCATAAATACTTTATCCATTTTAAAACATACAACAGTTCCATTAAAAGAAATTAATTCAATGAACATATCTTTATAAGTACTTCATCAAACACCTTGAGGGCATAATATAACCAAAACCAATTCAAAAGACCATTTAACTGTTACCATGCAATCCAATTGTCCAAAGCCACTATTAATGCATATAAAAGCATAATTAAAACCATAGAAAACCATAACCAAGCATTCAATATCAAAACCCCCAATAATAATTTAAAAACCATAATCCTGAAATAGTAAAACCATGAAATCAATCATATAAACCATGCCTTTGGTTGAATACAATGAGGGAAGAGAATCATGCCTTAAACCGAAGAATTGATGGAAAGAAATCACCAAAGCAAGCCCCAAAGCAATCCTTAGTTGAAACCCTAGCTTCCTTGCCCCAAAAGCTCTTTAAAGAATTATTAGATGTTTTAGAATAGTTTATATGTTTTAATGAATAGAATAATTGGGTAAATAACCTCCTAAGTGTAGTAGAAATTATGGGTCCTAATTAAGGTAAGTAGGGAAATGTCTAGAATATCCCTACTTAAATCTTTTAAAAATTCTTCATAGGGATACAACTGGGCCATACGAGGTGTATCTTCTAATACGATGGTTTCCACTACTCGTACCCAATCCTCAACCCTTGGATCAAATACTGTCCAGTATACAACTTATCTAACCAAGTCGTAACCAGAGTATACGATCCATACCCACAACCCATATCCCTAGAAGAATGGAATACCTGGGGAATTGAACATCATTTACCATACGAGTCCTGGGTATGACTCGAACCCTAGCTTACGGCTCATGGAGAGCCACTCGTACTCAGATCCAACCTAAGTAACCAAGTCTAATATTAAGTTAAGAAATCAAATGACCAGTAACCGCCAATACGATTCATACCCTTAAGTCTCACCCATTCTAGTGACCATAACTATCCCACCAACTAACATTGATCAGTATAAGACAGGACCATACCACTCATACCCCAGTATCCGGCTTTTAACCTAGAGTCGTGTTGGGTTTGAAAAATAGATTTTCAAGAAATTTTCTAAGGGTCAAAACCTAGGATGTTTCAGTCCCCCCCACTAGAAACATTCATCCCCGAATGAAGAACAAGGTAGGGGTAACCACACACAAAGTCATTTGCATTATCAAACATCCCTTTAACAAAATTTGAAAACAAAGTGGCAAAGATTTAATCTTTCCTTTAACAAACTTAGAAAATAAAGATGTGTTCCAGAACACACACGTTCCGCATGAATCCCAGGAGAAGAAAACAAATGAGGATACTTCGACTTAATGTCCTCTTTCTCTTCCCAAGTAGCTTCTTCTACCTTATGCTTCCTCTATAGAACCTTAACCGAAGCCATATTCTTGGTCCGCAACCGATGAACTTGCCTATCTAATATCTCAACCGAGACTTCCTCATAAGACAGAGAATCCAAAATACCCAATCCTTTCAAGGGAACAACAGAATAAGGATCACAAAGACACTCCCTTAACATAGAAACATGAAAGACCGGATGAACCAAAATTAAGCTAGATGGGAACTCCAACTTATAAGAAACATTTCCAACTCTTCGCAAAAACACATAAGGTCCAATAAATCGAGTACTGAGGTTCTTTTTTTTTTTCAAATTGCACTACTCCCTTCATAGGAGACACCTTAAGAAACACCCTGTCCCCAACCTCAAACTCAGGGTCTCTACGCCTAGCATTCGCATAGGACTTTTAGAGACTTTGGGCAGCTTTAAGACTATCCTGAATCACCTTTACCTTTTCCATCGCCTGATAAACCAAATCAGCACCAAACATATCTGCTTCTCCAAACTCAAACAACCCAATAGGAGATTTGCACCTCATACTATACAATTCCACAAAAGGAGCCATACTAATACTCAAATGATAGTTATTATTGCAAGCAAACTCCACCAAAGAAAGATGCATAGTAAATCATACAGGCCCAATACATATCTTCTAATGTCTGAATAGTTCTCTTTGCCTGCCTATCCGAGAGTGGATGAAAAGCAGTACTCAGACTAACCTTAGTCCCCAACCCTTTCGAGAAAGACTTCAAAAGAGTGAGATGCAAACCGCGTACCACGATTAGAGATAATCAAAACAAGTACCCCATTTATTTTCACAAATTTTTAAAGATACAACTGCGCATAATCTTCCACCGAAAAGGTAGTTCGCACTAGAAAAAATACACAGACTTGGTCATCCTATCCATGATGATCCAAATCGAATCATACTGATTCCAAGACCGAGGGATACTGGTAGCGAAACCCATATTGATCACTTCCCACTTTCATTCGGGCAAATCAATTTCTTAATACAACTCTCCTGGCCTCATGTGTTTATCATTAACCTGTTGACACACCATGCACTTGGCCACGAAATCAACCACATCCTTTTTCATGCCATTCCACCAATAGATCTTCTTGAGATCATAATACATCTTAGTCAAGCTGGGATAAGCAATATAGCACACTCATGCACCTCAGCCAAAACCCTTTGCCTCAACCTGTCGATATTTGGAACAAATAACCTCCCTTGGTACCGTAAAGTACCATCACCACTGATCTAAAAGACCACTACCTTTTGCTCACCAACATCACTCTTAATCTTTATCAAGACAGGATCTACGTGAGCCAAGTGGTGAATATCCTTCACCAATTCCAGATTAGCCAAGTGGTGAATATCCTTCACCAATTCCAGCTTGCCTTCCTCTACGTGAGCCAAAATCTCTATGGATAACCTACTAATAACATCAACAACCATATTAGCCTTACTTGGGTGGTAGTGAAGACTCATATCATAATCTTTGAAAAGCTCAAACCACCTCCTCTACCTGAGATTCAGCTCTTTCTGAGTAAACATGTACTGAAGACTCTTGTGATCAGAAAAGATATCCATGTGAACACCACACAAATAATGCCTCCATATTTTCAAATCAAACACAACCTCCAACAACTTCAAATCATGAGTATCACAATAGACCATAAAACCATCATTGTCTTTCGACAATGTCCGGATTAGAGCCAAAGTCAACTTATCCTTTATATTCAAAAAAATCCCTTCACAAGCATCCGACCAAGAAAACTTAACCTTCTTTTAAGTCAACTTAGTCAAAGGAGCAGCTATCGAACAAAAGCTTTCCACAAACCGCCTATAATATCGGCCAAACCCAAGAAACTCCGGATATCAGATGGAGTCATGGGCTTAGGCCACCTTTTCACCATAATAACATTCTACGGATCCACCATGATCCCTTTACTAGAAATAACATGACCCAAGAAAGTCACAGTGTTCAACCAAAACTCACACTTAGAGAATTTGGCATACAATTATTGTTCCTTTAGGATCTGCAACTCCACACAGAGGTGATTAGCATGATCCACCTCACTCTTTAAATAAACCAGAATGTTATCAATAAACACAATGGTGAAGAGATTCAAATACTGCATGAACTCTCTATTCATCAAGTCCATAAATGCTTCCGGAGCATTAGTCAACATAAACGAGATCACCAAGACCTCAAAATGCCATATCGAGTACAAAAATCCATCTTAGGGATATCTACCTCTCTAATCCTAAGTTGATGGTACCCAGACCGAAGATCTATCTTAGAGAAGAACTTGACACCCTATAACTGATCAAATAAATTATCTATTCAAGGAAGAGGATACTTGTTCTTGACCATCACCTTGTTCAACTGCCTTTAGTCAATGCACATCCGAAGGAAAACATCCTTGTTGCACACAAACAACACCGACACACCCTATTGAGAAAGGATAAATAAATCCCTTATCTAGAAGACCCTTAAGTTGCTTCTTAATTTCCTTCAACTCAGCTGGAGCCATTCTATATAGAGGAATTGAAATTAGATGAGTGTCCGAAAGTAAATCAATACTGAACTCAATTTCCCTATCTGTAGGAACACCAGGGAGATTATCCGGAAAGACCTTTAGGAACTCATTAACCATACGGACTGAAGACAAAGAAAGACCTTTCAAGTTAGAATCTTTAACCCAGAATCTTTAACCCATACCAAGTGATAAAAACAACCCTTAAAGATTAGCCTCCGAGCTTCAAGATAAGAAATAAACCCCCCTAGGAGCTAAGGAACTACCTTTCCATTTTACAACTGGTTCACCAGGAAACTTAAAGATAACCCTATGGGTCCAACAATCCACAAACACATAACAAGAATGCAACTAATCTATACCTAAGATTACATTAAAATCTATCATATACAACTCAAACAGATCCTTCAGGGTCTGCTTATTACAAACAGATACCATACCCCCTTATAAACTCTCTCAGCAATAATTGAGTCACATACCATGGTAGAAATAGAAAAGGATCCGAGATAAATTTTGGATCAAAACCAAAAGACACAGCCACATATGGAATAACATAAGAAAGAGTGGACCCCAGATCAAGCAAATAATACACATCATGATAGAAAATTTATAACATACCAGTAATGACATTAGGTGATGCCTCACATTCTTGTCAGGATACTAAAGCATACAACCTATTCCGACCAACACTAGAACCAGGAGCAGTAACAAAAGAAGATGCCATACCACCAGGTGCAGGAGCAGAAGATGAAGCCATAAGAATCTTATTCTCCCCCGTAGCAACCTTATTGATCAGATAATCCCTGAGCCGATGGCCTACCTAGACACACTTGAATCACTTATCCCTTTCTTTCTCGAAATAACCCCAATGAGGACGACCACAGAATTGACAAGGAGTACACAAAGAAACTGACTGACCTCTACTCGCCTGAGATTGGTATACCTGTGCCAGAGAATTGTCACCACCTTGATGACGCCTGTCTCCCGACTACTGTGGGTAAAGAGAACTAGCAGAAAAGGAGATCAAACTCCCCCACTTATTTTTCTGCCACTTTTCACCATCTCTACCACAAAGACTTTATCCAATAGAGTAAATAAATCTGGTTAAGACATGCCTCCAATCAGGGCCAAAACCAATATCCAAAATAAAATAAAAGTGTTTAAAGAAATCCATAACATGAAATGATAAATTCTAAAAGAATGGAAGCTCACCACTTCAGGCCAAGTGCTGATATCAAATTTGCATGCTAAACGGGAGGAGTAGAATAGTTGATTCCTGCACAGCGTGGGTATGAAGATGCCAGTAGATGGGGTTAGCGAATGATCGCTATCATGAAACTCATAGTAGGGATAAAATAATGTCAGTTATAAAACCAAGTAAAACCATTTATAATGCATACAACTATACATATATAAGTGTCGGAAAAAGGGGATTGGGTTTAGCATGCACTTAAAACCTTTACATAGGTTGTGTAGCTTTTTAATACTAACCACCCACGGGTGATATGGGTTCAGCTCCCCCTGTTGAAAGGGTCTCAGTACGTGTAGCCACATGATCGAGAAATATCTCATGGGATGAATAGTACATCCCTCCAATATAAAACACGACACTCTCATTTAGTCATCAAGGACCCCTCATATCAGCAAATATGAGTTTTCGATTTTTGGTCCCCCCGAAATTGCCACCTGTCATGGCTTAGCTACACCCGCTATAATGCCTAATTAAAACCATGTCCAAACAATCCATTTACCATTTATTAACCAAGGCCAATATTGGTGGTATCTTCATACCATCCCCTTACTTGCAAGTAATATCCATAGGCAAACCATTTAGGTTAAAGGGACCTTAGGTATCCTTTCCATATACCATATTAAATCCACTTCGGAGACTTCCATGTTCTCTACAAGCATAATCATTTAGCCTTTTCAAACTGTTTAAACCATGCATAAATCCTTTATCCAGTTTAAAAATTACAAGAGTTCTATTAAAAGAAGTCAATGCAATAAACATATCTTTATAAGCATTTTATCAAATACCTTGGGGGCATAATATAACCAAAATCAATTTCAAAGACCATTAAACAGTTACCATGCAATCCAATTGTCCAAAACCACCATTAATGAATATAAAGGCATAATTAAACCATAAAAAACATAACTAAGCATTCAATATCAAAATCCCAAGTAATAGTTGAAAAAACATAATCATGAAATAGTAAAACCATGAAATCAATCATATAAACCATGCCTTTAGTTGAAATTAAAATGAGGGAAGAGAATTATGCCTTAAACCGAAGAATTGATGGAAAGAACTCACCAAAGAAAGCCCTAAAGCAATCCCTTAGTTGAAACCCTAGCTTTCTTGTCCCAAAAGCTCTTGAGAGAATTATTGGATGTTTTAGAATAGTTTCTAAGTGTTAATGAATAGAATAATAGGGGAAATAACCTTTTAAGTGTATTAGAAGTCATGTGTCCTAATTAAACTAAGTAGGAAAATGTCCAGAATACCCCTACTTAAATTCCTTAAAAACCTGTCACAGGGATACAACTAATCCATACGAGTCATATCCTCCTATACGATTGGTTTCCACCACTCATATCCAAGCCTCAACCCTTGGATCAAATAGTGTCCAGTAGACGACTCATCCAACTAATTCATAACCACAGTATACGATCCGTACCCATAACTTGTATCTATGGTAGAATGGAATACCTAAGGAATTAAATATTGTTTACCATACAAGTCCTGGGTACTACTCGTACCGTGGTTTACGGCTCATGGTGAGCCACTCGTACTCAGATCCAACCTAAGTAACCAAGTCTAAGATTAAGTTAAGAAATCAAACAATCATAACCACCCATATGACTCGTACCCAGTCATACCCATTCCAGTAACCAAAATTATCCCACCAACTAACACTGGTCAGCATACGACGGGACCATACTACTCGTACCCTAGCATACGGCTCGTACCCTTGAGTCGTATTGAGTCCAGATAATGGATTTTCAGGAAATTTTCTAAAGGTCAAAATTCAGGATATTTCAACTATAAGTTTAATACTGATGGTGCCTACCTCAATAATCCTGGGAAGAGAGGGATTGGAGGAGTTATTAGAAACTACAGAGGGGGATGAGAAGTGGGGTTTGCTAAACACTACCCACATACCACCAACAATCAAATGGAGCTAATTACCTTGTTAGAGGGTGTGAGACTGGCTGAGAACCATCACTTAATGCCTCTTGAAATCAACATTGACTCC
>NC_061113.1:42882017-42938294 GCF_002878395.1 Capsicum annuum | reverse complement strand
ATTTCAGTAATTTTTTTATAATACATATAACTAGTTATATATGAAAATATGGAGTTCCCATAATTATGAGGCTTTAAGGAATTGCTTAAGTGCCTAGTGGACGAGACGCCCATGATCTCTAATTACTTGGCTAATCATATTTAACTATTCACTTGTGCAGATACTTGTCTTGACGGCGTCAGAGAGCACTGCAGAGACATTAATATGGGCACTATCTCTGTTATTAAATGATACTCGCTCATTGAAACTAGCTCAAGAAGAGTTAGATGAACATGTAGGAAGAGACAGATGGGTTGACGAATCGGACATCAGGGGCCTACCATATTTGCAAGCCATCGTAAAAGAAACCTTACGTCTCTACCCACCTGGTCCTTTGGCAGGGCCTCGAGAGGCCACTGAAGACTGTTACGTCGGTAAGTATCATATTAAAAAGGGTACTCGTTTAGTTGTCAACCTATGGAGGATTCAACGAGACTCGAGAATATGGGAAGATCCACACGAGTTTAAACCAGAAAGGTGGTTCTGGAAGAAACATACGAACATTAATTTTAAAGGACAAAATTTTGAGTATATTCCTTTTAGCTCTGGAAGAAGAATGTGCCCTGGTTTGATGTTTGGAACCCAAGTAGTGCATTTGGTGCTAGCAAGATTACTTCATGGATTCAATATTTCAATGCCAAGGGAGGAACCAGTAGATCTGAGCGAGGGCTTAGGCATTGCCTTGCCTAAAGTGAAACCTCTTCAACCACTTCTTTCTCCTAGACTAGCTGTGGAACTCTACCAAAGTCTTTGAAAAAGTAAACTTAATTAAAAATATATACAGGGTGAGTGTGATAAGTTTGAGTGCCTAATATATGCGTAGAACTATCAAATAAGTTGTAACTATGCAGTGTGCTTACTATTTTCAGTATAAAAGGTTAACGGGTTTACAGGGTCAGAACCAAAATGTTACATTTTGGGATAAGTCACCAATTCCTTCCGTGTTTGACAGTAAGACTTGAATGTTTCAAAATTACGAAGAAAGTACTCTTTATTTTCAATTTTATACTATTAAAAGACTTCAAAATATATGATGAACAATGAGGGGTGGTTCACACACATTAACAGTCTAAAGAGAAAAATTTAACGGGCCCTTAAATTTTTAAGAAAAAATAATATATCTTTTTATAAAATCTAGTTTTTAAAGTTTTTTGAGATGCAAAATTATTAATATTTTTTTATAATTAATTTCATCTAATAATTCTTTTTCAATTAATAATATAATCAATGCATATAATCTTTCTTAAGATATAGTACTCTAAATATATTAAACTTTTTCTAATAATTTTTTTCTTTTATATATTTTTTAAATAATTTTATAAAAAATTATAATCTATTATTGCTAAAAAATATGAGGCATCTCTAATTTAGGAGTCTAAGACAGCTGTCTCTTTTATAAAAGGGTAGAGATGACAAAATTATGATTACAAATTGTCACAAGCCAAAATTCAAGGTCATGATGACATCTACTATGATACAACTACGGTAGGTAGGCCTAATCCACTAACTCAGAGTAACTCAATTTAAGAAATAAAATGGCTATAGCGAAACATAACATTTAAAATAAAACACATCCAACAACAACTCAACAATAAAAGGTACAACACGGATGTCACAACATAGTTTCACGAGTACAGAGCGTCTCTAATATCGAAAGTAATAAACTATATAAATACAACCACGTCTCTAATACAAATAAAGACATAAAGTAAGGATAGATGAAACCTTAAGACTGCCTTGAACAAAAAGCTAACCACGACAAGTATTTTGAAAATGCACGAACAGGCTTCGCCGAGATCACTTGTACTAGGATCTGCATAAAAACTATACAGAAAATAGAAATGAGTATGATCCACTTGTACTCAACAAACATCATCAGTGACTGATCTTTAAGTAGGCAACTATATCAAGTAAATAATACTATAAAGTAATTGCACCTGCATGCAGAAAAGACCCAGCAATTTGATATCATAAAAGAATCTATAATATAACTCAATCATAACAATCGATCAAAATGTGATGAAATGCAATGCAATGTAGTGATATGGGATGAAATGCAATGACCAAAGTACACTGATAAACACCTTATGAGCTGAAACTTCCAAGAGATGACCCATGCGAGATCTGCAGTCCATATACCATCATAAGCTTAATCAATTAAATTTGTTGGCATATTCCTCGGTCAAGTAGTATCACAATCTCATAACACTTGTCGGCAGAATCTTCAGTCAAATTTTAGAAGGTGATTTATTTTCTTTTAAAAATTAGTATTTCTCAGTGATATTAATTTTATGAATCATGAAATGAATGAGTATGCATATCCATGATATAATCAATAATGCATAAAATTAGTCCAATAGTTTCATGTATGAGCCAATCCACCCAATATTAGTAAATCACAATACTAGTCCTTACATGAGCATCACAATGAATAAAACCAACTTACACTAGTATCTAAGTCAACACACGCCACCACACTGTTATCACAATAATATGATTCATCCCAAATAATGTGAAAATCGATAATTTTTCATTGCATAACATACTTTACATGGTAAGTTCCCATACAAGCTAAGTCTGAAGAAGATTAGGAGATAATCTACCTCTAAATAAAACACCAAACCCAAAATACTCATCAAGAAGCCTTTCTTTTTTGAGAGATCTCATAATGCACCCAATCTATCAAAAATAGTTTCTACACATAAATACGAGTTCAGTGATATCCATATGGTATACTTATATTCTGAATTCAAAAAGTCACCTAAAAATCAACCCCAAAATTCAAGAATAAAACTAAAATTTTAATAGAAAATCAATTTATCCATAATTCAAGAAGTTTAAATATGAAATTTTATAAACAATGAAATTAAAATTGAGTTAGAAACCATCAAAATATCATTATTTGACTTGATCGAGAGAACTCTAAAATTTTCAAGTTTGAAAACTATGATTTTAAAATAAAACTTATATTTGAAAAGGGAAAGGATTACTTATTAACAACATTTTAATCTTTTTCAAACCTGGGGCAAGCCTTCTCTTTATTTTATCTGAACCCCAAATTTTACTTCTTACCTTAGTTATCTTCCCAGATGGAAAGAACCTTATAATGAATTTCTAACATAAATCAGCTCATAAAGTGATAAAATTTGAGGTTCGACCTTTAGTGAAAATGAAAACAAGTAAGCCTCATAAAGTCTGATAGAGTCCTTCCATAATGTAAGTGTCAATAATCCCTAAAAGATTTTAGAGATGCACTTGTGAGTCCTTATTTGGTAAACTGATAAATTACCCTATTAAATACAAGATTTGAATCATATTTTATTTTAGCTCTTATTTTCCAATGATATCCAAATTTTTTTATATTAGATATTACACAAGTGGAAAGTGAAAATGCCAATTTGCAAAGTGCAAGTGAGTCTGTAGGTAGGTTTGCCACCACTTTGTTTGTCATTATTATTGGTGTTGATAGCTTTGTGCATGCAACAAGGCTTGGTCCCTTAATCTTTTGTGAAAGAACCTTTTCGATTTTGGCTGAAATAGTGTTGGACTCTCTTCTATTTTAGAATGGTCTAGTTCACTATCAGAAACTTTCATAAACCTATAAGCTACAATAATAGGCTAATATCAAGTTGCTAACACTTAAGAAATTAAATACTAGCAAAATCTTAAGTTGTCAATACTTTAATCCCCTGTCTACAATGTTAAGAACTTGTAGTAGCTAGACCACTTTATTGATAAATGTGTATGTTGTTGGAAAGTAATATAACGATTGTAAAATAATCAAATTTTTTGATTCCACAGGGATTTAAATGCTGACAAGCTAGTACTATGCTATTATATTGTCAAAATAATTATTATTTAATTTAATATGTTAGGATATGAGTAGGAATGAAAATATTAGATAGAATCCTAGGTAAAAAAGGATTCTAATGTAGTGTCTATAAAATAGGATCTCAATGTAATAATTTAAAGACAACAATTCATTAATATTTTTTTATATATTTCTTATATGGTATCAAAGCATTGGTGAAAAAAATATTATTGTACATCATGCCATCAAAATCAACTGCCACTATGTAAATTATTCGCTGACCTTGCCAGTCGGTTCATTATTTTTCAAAAATTAGTTCACCACTAGGTTTAGAACTTTTTGACGACAAAAGCCCAACCAGATTCACTGAAAACAAGTCCGCATGTGACCTTACATGCCACCAGAAGTAGATCTCCAGCGAGCGTATTAGATCCATGCACGAGTGCGTAAGCAATTTTGACCATTTTTTCCGACAAGCTCTCTCTCCAGTAGGGTCACCTCTTTAATTCAAGGCTTCATATGTAGTTATTTCTTGATTCTGGTGTAGTTTCGATAGTCATATCTAATTTTTCAATGATGAAGAACTTTATTTCAAGTTCTGATGACTAAACTCTTTTTTCCAGATTGTGGCAACATATTTTTTCTCGTTTTAGTCCTATAACTAAGTTTGAACCTTTAACAAGGAGATTAGAAAACCAAATGTCACAATTCATAAAGAATCAACGAGGGGAGGTTGTTTCGAAAGATTTCAACCTAGGTGTAGTTATTGTAAAATACTTGGACACATTCGTGACATATGCTATTCTCGACCCAAGTGTACTTATTGTAATAGGCTTGGACATACTTGTGAAGTATGCTATTTTTTGTATGGTCGACCACCTAAAAATGCTCAAAATTCTTGGTCTAACAACACAAATAATCAATGAGAGTATTTATTTGTAAAGGAATACAATGAGTATCTTTAGTATCGAGCAAGTAAGCAGATATGTCTACTAGTAGTCTCAACTGCACAGTCTCCTACCTTTGGGGAATTGGTTGTGAAATATGGTGCTTCTAATTATATTTCTAGTGATAAATAACTTCTATTAAATATTATTTATTCACAGTCTCTTTTAGCGATCAATTTAGCCAATAGCAACCAAATCCAAGCATAAGGAGTCTATCCTCCGTCATTTTACATCCTATTCTTTATGTTCCTAGTTGTCCTTTTAATCTTGCTTATCAGTCTTTAGACTCGTGCCCTAAATTATGGTATACTATTTATTGAGGGTCTTTTATCATGTATGATCAGAGTACAAGATAAAAAATTAGTGTATGATATAAATCACAAGGCCTCTGCTACCTTACCTATCCTAACTCCTCCATAGCATGTCCAGTTATAGGTTCTCAGATGTAATTCACAAATGTTTGGGACATCCTAGTTTATTCAAGTTACAAAGAATGGTTCCTAGTTTGTCTAGTATATTAACATTAGATTGTGAGCTATGCCAACTTGGGAAACAAATTCGAACTATTTTTCAATATAGTAGTGAGAATTGTGTAGAGTCTATCTTTTTCTTAGTTCACTATGATATTTGAGGTCCTAGAAGAATTAGTTCAACCTCTAGGTTTCATTATTTTATAGGCTTTATTGATGAAAATTCAAGATGTACTTGAATTTTCTTAATAAAATATTGCTCGAAATTATTTCCTATATTCAAGAGTTATTATGCAGAAACACAAAATTAATTCGGGGTCTCTCTTCGTACCTTTCCTAGTAATAACACCTTAAAATATGTGTCCTCCCAATTTCAACAATTTATGTCTCTTCAAGGAATTATTCATCATACTTTTTGTACCTATAACACTCAACAGAGTAGCATAGAGGAAGAATAGGCACCACACAGAGACTGCTCACACTCTTCTAATTCAATCCCATGTTCCACTGCATTTTTTGGGCAATATAGTTACCGCACCTTGCAATTTAATTAATCGGATATCCTCATATTCCATTCAAGATCAAATTCCTTATTCAGTATTGTTTCCTCAATCACCTCTCTACTCTCTTTCCCTTCGTGTCTTTGGGAGTACATGTTTTGTTTTTTACTTTACCCCAGAAAAAGATAAATTAACTCCTCGTTCTCTCAAATATGTCTTTCTTGATTATTCTCGAGTACAAAAGGGATATCTTTGCTATTCACCTGATCTTCATAGGTACCTTATGTCGGCCGACGTCACATTCTTTGAGTCTCAAACGTACGTTACATCTTCCTTTGACCCTAATCATCCTAACATGACAGAGGTCTTACTTACATCTACTTTTGAGTATCCTACTATTACTTCTATATCTCCGTCTATAGTACCACCAGTCTTACATGCATCGACTTTTGAGGAATCTATAATACCTTTTATAACTCCATCTATGGTTTCACTACTTATGACTTATCATCGTCGTCTACATATGACATCAGGCTCAAATGATTCCCATTCTATATCTGACCCTGCACCTGCTATAGACTTATTTTCTTCGATTACACTTCAAAATATAGTGATCAACTCGTAATACTAACCCTCATTATACCCTTTTAAGTTATCATCGTTTATTATCACTCATTGTATCTTTATATCATCCCTATTCTCTATCTTCATCCTTAAGTCTATAAAATAAGTACTTTCTCATGTAGGATGGTGACAGGATATGATTGACAAGATGTCTGCTTTACATACAAGTGATACTTGGGAGCTTATTCCTATATACAAGTGGTACTTGGGAGTTTATTCCTCTCCCTTCAAGTAAATCAACCATTGGCTGTCATTGGGTTTTATACAGTGAAAGTTGGTCCAGACGGCTAAATTGATCGACTTAAGGCTCGCCTTGTTTCGAAGGGGTACACTCAGATATTTGGGCTTGATTATAGTGATACTTTTTCGGTTCTCCCCTTAGATAAAACAACAACAGTTCATCTTTGTCTATCCATGGCTGTTGTTCGACATTTTTTTTTAGTTATTTATTAAGAATAATTTTATCCATGGTACCCTTGAGAATTAATTTTATATGGAGCAACCACCTGTTTTTGTTGCTCAGGAAGATTCTAGTCTAGGTTGTCGATTGCGTTGGTCACTTTTTGGTCTAAAACAATCTCCTCGATCCTGATTTGGAACGTTCAATACAGTAATCCAGAACTTTGGCATAATTCATAGTGAGGTAGATCACTCTGTATTTTTCAATATTCTACTCCAAATGTATGTATTTACTTAGAGGTTTACATTGAATATATCGTTATTACCGATAATGATCAAGATAGTATTATTAGTTTGAAGCGATACCTCTTTCAGCATTTCTAAACTAAAGATCCCGACAGACTAAAATACTTTTTAGGTATTGAAGTAGCTCAGTCCAGATCAGGTATTGTTATTTTAAAAGGTGAGTATGCCTTATACATTCTCGAGGAGACAAGAATGATGGAACGTAAACCTTTTGACACTTCTATGGATCTTAATACTAAACTCTTCTTAGGACTGGGGGAGCCACTCAATGATCCTGAAAGATATAGGCATCTAGTTGGTAAGTTAAATTATCTCACAGTAACCAGACCTAATATTTTCTATCTTGTGAGTGGTGTGAGTCAGTTTATGAATTCTCCTATGATAGTTATTAAGTCAGCTCTAGGTAAAGGATTATTGTTCGAGGATCAAGTTCATGAGCAGATCATTGGATATACAGACTCTGATTGGGCAGGACCACTTTATGATAGATGTTCTATATTGGGATATTGTGTTTTAGTAGTATGTAATTTGGTGTCCTAGAAGAGTAAGAAATAGAAGTGTGGTTGCTAATATCGAGCAATAGCGGTAGCCACTTGTCATATAGTTTGGATTAAAAAGTTGTTGAGAGAGATAAAATGTTGAGAAATAGGTGAAATGGAACTTGTGTGTGATAACCAACTGGCTCTTCATATCGCATCAAATCCAGTACTTCATAAGAGGACTAAGTACATTAAGATTGATTGTCACTTTGTGAGAGAGAAGATACTTTCCAGAGATATTGTTACAAAGTTTGTAAAATTGAGTGATCAGCTTTAGATATTTTCACCAAGTTTCTTACTGGTCCTCGTATTAGTTATATTCCTAACAAGCTCGGCACATATGACTTGTATGCACTAGCTTGAGGGAGAGTGTTAGAATAGGAGTATAACTATAAATATTATATAGAATCTTAGTTGGAAAAGAAATCTTATGTAGTGTCCAAACTAATACACAAAAGAGGAAAGACATAAATACTCCCAAGTAGGGGTGGCAATTTCAGCCCATATTTGTAAAAAGAGTTTATTTAACCCATATTTAGTGAATTGGATCACTCATATTTCAAATGGGTAAATATGGACTTCAACTGATTTTAAAAGCTCATACAAATATGGACAAAATGGGTAAAATATGGGTACCCATTTAAATACAGAGATCACCCACCTATGCTTAAAGTTTTAGTTTTTTTTCTTTTCTAGTTTCTTTTCGTCTTCTTTTTTTCCTTTAATTTAATTTTTTTCTTTTTCATTTTTTTTTATTTTTTTACTCATTCCTTATAATTTCTTTTTTCTTTCTCATTTTTCATCTATTTTTTTATTTTTTATTTTTATTTCTTTTTTCTTTGTATTCTTTTTTTTCGCTTTTTTCCTTTCTGGTTCTTATTTCATCATTCGTAGTCGCTTAAGACCTACATGGGTTAATAAATATAAGTTTTTAATTATCCCATTTAGCCTATATAATTCATAACATCTCTTATCAATTAAATATAATCCATAGTCTCACTCCTTTATTATTATTTTTTTCTATCTTTTATTTCTCTTTTTTTTTTCTTTCTTTTTTCCTTTAATTTACTATTTTTTTATTTCTTTTTTCCTTTAATTTACTTTTTTTCCTTTTTCATTTTTTCCACTTATTTTTTACTCGTTTCTTACACTTTTTTCTTTCTTCTTTTTCATCATTTTTTTCTTTTTCAATTTTATTTCTTTGCATTCTTTTTTTTTTGTATTTCCTTTTCCCCCTTTTTCATTCTTGGTTTGTCATTTTTCTTATTTTTTATATTCTTTTCCTCATTTTTTTTTTGTCATTGCATTTTATATTTTTTTACTTTAAATTTATTTGTATCATACTATATACTTCAAATAAATTTATTATTTGTATTTGAATAGTTTAGTTGTCAATATGTGCAATTTATCATATTGTATTTATATACAAATAAGTATATGAATTAAAATCAACATGAGTTGTGGAGCAGTGGATGAGGGCTGCTCCACTCTTAACCAAAGGTCGAGGGTACGACCCTGGTTATGGAAAAAACTCTGTTAGAAGCGCTGCCACCTTAATGGGCCCTGCAACGGCCGATCTGAATTAGTCGGGGCTCCAATGCAAGCATCGGACATCGGATGAAAAATCAAAAAAATAAATGAATTTATTGTATTTTCTTGAGACTAAAATATATATGACTGAGGATCCATATATCCCTCAAATTATAAATGTTGGGCGAATATAAATCAATATGCGTTTTTGCTATTTTCGTTATCATAAAAAAAGGAAACCAAAAATAGAAGAAAAAAAGTAGAAAGAGAGGTAGAAGTTAGAGATAGAAGAGACAAAAAAGCGTAAAGAAAGAATTGAAGAAGAAAATACAAAAAAAAATTAAAAAGAAAAAATAATGAAAAAGGAGAAAAGGAAAAAAGATAATGGTGAAAACAAATATACTGAGTGGTTACAATATTTTATTCATCATCCATGATTTGTACTCCACTTAACCATGTTCTTTGAAAATTAAAAAATATAAAACAAAAAATACAACCAAAAAGGAAAAAAAATGAGAAAGAAGTAAAAACAAAGAAATAAAAAATAGAAAAAAAGGAGACTAAAAAGGAAAAGAAAAAAAAAAGAGAAATAAAGGGCAGAAGGTAGAGATAGAAGAGAGAGAAAAAAAATGACAAAAAATGAAAAAAGAAAAAAAAAACTAGAGGCTACATATAGAAGAGAGACAAAAAAACTAAAAGAAAAAAGGAAAAAAAGTCAAGTTGATATGATATAAAAGTTTTAAGTTTTTTATTTAGGAGTTAAAGTGGGTTGAAACCATTTTTACCCAATCCATATTTGATTGAATTCATATTTACCCATATTTATATGGGCGGATTGCAATCCAAACCATTTTTGCTCGATCCATATTTAACCCGTCCAAATCCAATCCAATCCACCCGTTTGTCACCCCTACTCCCAAGTAAGGCTTCTGGAATGAAGTCGAACCACATAAATATGATAAAAGCAAAAAAGAATAAAATTAACACATGCAACCATAACTCCCAAAACCTGGCGTCAATAGTATGAGAACGTATCAAAATACACTTCTAATTTATATGAAATACATAAGATGTCCAAATACAAAAGAAAACTCTATCTCAAAAGTGAAAATAAAGAAATAGTCTATAAAAAAGGTAGCAGAGGACATCCGGACATTGGAAAATCATTAACCACCTTTAAGGATCCAATAATCGCCCGAGTCAAGCAACGTGGGTGCACTTGAACCTGAATCTGCACCGAAAGGGTGAAGTAGGAGTGAGTACGATCTACTTATACTTAGTAGCTGTCATAGGCTGACGAAGAAAAGTAGAAAATAAAGCATACAAAACACATACTAAGGGCATGTCACCTGCAATCAGAAAATGTCCCACAAAGGTAGACCACACCACTTGCATTAACAGTTCTATAATATCTTATATATAATACAACAACACACAAGATAGGGATACAAATATACACAATATCACATACAAGTAGAACAAAAGATGGACATGTATAATTAAGATTATCAAATACAATTAAAGAAAGATAGAACAATTAGACATCAGCAAGTCAGATATAGAACAATTAGGTAGATGACAAGTCAATATGGCAATTCACACAACATAAACACAATAAAGCAGGTATCATGTATATGGTGATGATAATGGTGATGATGATGCATGGGATTGACACACAACCTTAAGTTTGGCATACAGCCTCAAGTTTGACACACAGCCTCAGGATCATCAATATCTACAACTCTTCTCCGGCATGATCCTTCGAAGATGGTCCATAAAATACAATATCTGATGCCAATATCCAGTATTCTAGTGTTTCTAGTATTTCCAAAGTACATACATAACATAAGAAATAAATTAAGTAAACATACATGACAATAAGTATATATAAAGCAATAAAATAAACAAGTGAAATGATGCGTATAATGACATGAGAATGACGATGCAATGTGCACAACCATTCAAAATGAGTATTTCCACAATCAATCCATATGATGTATTTCCACAACTAATCCACATGATGTATTTCCACAACCAATCATAATGTTACAATTCCACAACCACGTGAGCCAATATCCGCTCATTACTTTTGTTACATCCATGAATTTCCACATGTCTCATATACCAATAAGTATGGACATATCACAATATACCAATGAAATCACATTAGGAATTTCAACAACAAAATACACTTATTCACATGCAAATGAACTATGTAAACACACTACATTCAACGCTCCAAAATTAATGGCGATATCAAATTTTTGAAAAAAATATCATTTTCACAAAGTTGACTCCCAAAATCTGAAATCACAATTTTCTAAATTGAGGGTTGAAATGGATTTAATATTCGTAAAATTACACCAAAAATATTACCATCCTAAAATCGACGTTCTGGATCTTTTAGTGTAGTCAGATTTTCCATCCAAGGTCGTTTCGACCAAATATGGCTCCCACACCCATATTTATATTTTTTTTCCACTTTTCAATCAATAGATCGAAATGAGCTCGGGTGCACTGGGACCCGAACCAAAGGTCTACCTAGCCTAAAATCAATATTTTAGAGCTGCTGGTGCAGTTCGTTTAGCCATCCATCATATGAATCAAAATATATCCACATAAGTCCAAAATAAAGCTATCAAAAATTACAATATCACATAAATGGTACCAAAATGCATCGAGAACCGTGCCAATTACCCCATACCTAAAAAATATCATAATACAACTACAGGGAGGGGTAAAATAGTCAAATCATATATCATTGGACATTTCACATATTTCATAAAATGTTGGTCGTTCATCATTCACCACTAAAAATCTTGTTCGTCCTCGAACTAAGGTAAAGAAATACCTGAATCAACGAAGTGCTGGGGGTAGGAACTATGCATATCAGACTCAACCTCCCAAGTAGCCTCATCCAGAGGTCGTTATCTCCACTGAATCTTAACCAAAGGGATAACTCTAGAGCACAACTGCCTAACACCCCCAGATAATATGAAGATCGGTTTCTAAATAAAAGATAATCGCTTATCTAACTGAACTGACTACCAACGAATAGCATAAGACTCATTTGGAATATAATAATGAAGCATTCAAATAAAAAACTAGATAAATAGGTGACAGATCAGGGGGAAAAGTCAACTCATAAGCCATATCACCAACTTTTCGAAGAATCACCAATTGATGAATATACCTCAAGTTACCACACCACACCCTTCATGGGTGAAACTCGAAGGAAAAATCGATCACCAACACCAAATCTCAAGGCACGAATTCTACGATCAGCATAGAACTTTTACCTACTCTGAGCTGCTCTAACTCTATCTTGAATGTCCCGAACTCTATCTAAGGACCTATAAAGAAAGTTCGTACCTCGAAGTCTCACCTATGAAACATCAAACTAACCTACTGGGGAGTGAAAATGCCTACCATACAATGCCTCAAAAGCAGCCATATCAATACTTGAACAGTAGCTATTATTATATACAAACTCTGCTAAAGCCAAATGTTGCTCCCACTGGCTACCAAAATCTGTCACGCATGCACAGAGCAAATCCTTCAAAACCTAGATAGTTCGTTCTGATTGGACATCAGTCTGGGGGTGAAACACTGTGCTAAGATTAACCCAAGTACCTAAGTCATCCTAAAAAGTCTCCCTAAAGTGAGATATGAATACAGAACCTCAATCTGAAATAATGGACACCGACACACTATGTAGATGTACAATCTCATGAAGATAGATATGGACCAACCTTTCAACACTGAATAAGACCTGAAATAAAATAAAATGAGCTGACTTGATCAATCAATCCATGTTGACCCTGTCACGACTCAAGTCGGGCCCCTGATCGTAACGAGCATCCCGAACCACGGAGGCCTGGGTGCCCTTCTATTTTCGGTAATCATGCACAATACTTATATAATAAAGAAAATATGTGGAAAATATATCATTATGGAATCATAGTCATGTCCTGAGTTAAGTATATCAATATGAAAGAAAATCCATCGACTTCTAAACAACATCTGCTTCTATCTGCGAAATCTCTACTACATACGAAATTAACAACTGTTTGAAACTGGGACAAGGCCCCCAGTGGACCTAAACCAAGATAAATAACAAGTATTTGAAAGAAATAGGCCTTCCAAAATAGAGAAGGCTCACCAAAATGCACACTTCACTTCTGTCCACAAAATTTTATGGCTTAGTAGGACCTCTAGACTGAGCCTTAGACCCTAAAATATAGGGGGTCAATACAATTGTACTGGTATGTGAAACAACTTAAAATAATATGTTTTTATACAAAATAGATGAGAGCATAGCGTAATAACAGTGAACATTATGTAAATAAAAATACATGGGCATATTTAATAATTTCAAAGTAGTTCTTGAAAGCATTGAATCACTCTTTGATATTCTTTTGAGCTAATCAGTAGACCCTACAATCTGTAATTCCATGGGCTAGATGGAATCCGCCATTGACTCGGCAGCCAAGCCTCCAATCTAAGTGTGCCGTAAGAATTGGAGCTTTAATAAGATGGTATACCCCCTTACAAGTATACCATGGCATCACGCTTACATGACATCCACATTATTCCTCTTTCGGGATAATACCCATATCGGGAACTACGGTTTTCAATGATGAGCTCTTACACTCAAACGCCTTCTTCGGGTAACCAATTAGCTCTCTTAAGCCCAAATTTTGATTATACAAAATCATGCTTTATTCTTTCAAAACTATTCTAACTTTTTCTATAAGGGTCATATCATCACCGGGTATCGTCATACCCTGACTTTCAAGTCAATATCATATCAAATTCACAGTCCATCATATTCAAAATATGCACAAGACAACCCAAACTTTTATAACGTAACAATAGACTCATATTTTTATCATCTCTTTGCAAGATTCAAAACATGTGGTGGTCATGTTAATTTAATCAATCACATGCAATTCTTTTCCTTTTAAAGCAAGAATGTAGTTATAGCAAGAAACTCTCTCTCATCATATATATACCATGTCAAACACCATGAAATTGAGAAGATCACTTTCAAATCTTAAGGCATGCATTTTAAATCATTCACCATGAAAATATAAAATTTAGTTCACAACAGAAGAGGAAATTCATACTCATGCTCAATATTACAAAATACACGAAATTCATATATATATAGTTACAATTCAATTTTCATGAAAAGTAATTAAAGACAACATATATTTCCATTAAAACAGTCTTATGATGCATAATCTTCAAAAAATCATATAGTATAGTTCATTATAAATCATAATTGGTGATTTTTAATCTTGATAAAATATTTAAACTTATGCCCAAGGTTTTTAGAGTAGTTCCACATACCTTAAGTTTCTTATCTTGAAGGATGAAACCCGAATGTTGATCTATTTTCTTGAGATCTTAGCTTAGGAGTTAGGGTTTTTATGTTCTTGGGAAAGGGAGGATGATTTTAATTTGGGGAGAATATGAATTTGGACTAAAATGTTTTTTTGGGGATGAAATTTGGTGTTTTGGTTGTTTGGGTTCGAGGGGAAAGGACCAAAGTGACCCTTGACCCTTAAGAAACTGTGGGGCAATAGCCCCCGCGTCATGACCCCTAGTTGGGTCAACCATCCCTCACAATGCGACCCCTTTTTGGGTCAAGCAACCCTCGTGTCGTAGGGCTATCGTGACCCCTTACTCCCTCACACAAAAAATGACATAACTTTTCACCCGTTTAATGGATTTTGGCAAAATTGGTATCGTTGGAAAACTAATTCAATTGTCTACAATTTGATGGGTCTTAATCTGCTAAATTTTATATATACAAAAAGTTATACTATTTCAAAGATAACCCTTGTACAATCCAATTCCAAACTTTGGGCGAATCAAAGGATCTTAGCTCAACTTGATTCTATATAATTTCTATGAACATTTTTAATCTCATGAGCACTTCACACCTTAGGATAATTATCATGACACATGTATTCAAAATAAATCATAGGTTTAGCATCTACTAATGTAGGAACGATGGTTCAATTTCTAGCTAAAAATATGAGGTGTTACATTATCCCCAGTTTGGATCATTCGTCCCCAAATGATGACTTGGGACACAAAAAGGCATGATTTCAAGAACTACATGAAAAAAAGGAGTATTATAAAGTTTGTACCTTCCATATCATCATCCATAGTCTCAAAGAGGTTTGGGTATCTAGTTCGCATGTCATCTTCTTACTCCCAAGTAGCTTCCTCAGCTTTTTGATTCTTCCACAACACCTTAACTGAAGATATCTCCTTACTTCTCAGCTTCTGAACTTGGAAATCCAAAATGGCAATGGGTTCTTCTTCATATGACCAGTAGTCTTTCACATTGATATCCTTTACAGGCAACAATAAGGAATATCCTCTACAGGCAACACTAAGGAATGATCTCCAATGCACTTCTTCAATATGGAGACATGGAATATGGGATGAACGAAAGCCAAACTCATGGGAAAATCTATTCCATTGTCCACCCCACCTATTCTCCTCAAAATCCGATATGGTCCTATATAATGAGGATTAAGCTTCCTTTTCTTCTCAAATTGCATGACCCCCTTCATAGGAGAGACCTTTAGGAACACCAGATCATCCACCCTTAACTCTAAATCTGTTTTCCAAATATCGGCATAGGATTTCTGGCGACTCTGTACTGTATTGAGTTCTTCTCTAATGCTCTTCAACTTGTCCATTGCCTGATGAACAAGATCCGGCCCAAAGAAGCATGTTTTACCCACTTTATACCACCCAATTGGTGATCTACATCTCCTCCCTAAAGTGCTTTAAAAGGAGCCATCTTAATGCTGCCATGGTAGTTATTATTGTAGGAAAACTCTATTAATGGCAAATGATCTACCCAACTACCCTTGAAGTCAATTACACAGGCCCTCAACATATCCTCTAGGGTTTGGATAGTGCATTTAGCTTGCCCACCAGTCTGGGGGTGGAATTTAGTGCTTAGGTTCACTTGGTTACCTAAACCCCTCTGGAAAGACTGCCAAACCTACGAAGAGAATTGCGTACCTCGATCGGATATAATGGATACTGGTGCCCCATGCAATTAAACTATTTCCTCAATGTACAACTTGGCATAATCATCTCCCAAATAGTTAGTCCTCACTGGTAGAAAGTGAGCTAACTTGGTCATCCGATCTACAATGACCCAAATAAAGTCATATTGGTTCTGGGACCTTGGAAGCCCTGTGATAAAATCCATATTGATCATCTCCCACTTCCACATAATTAATTTTTTAAATTATAATAATAATTATAATTTAATTATTTTTATAATTATTTTAATTATTTTTATAATTATTTTTTTAAAAAATTATTATTTTTACACTTTCACATAGGCAAGGTTATCTCTTGAGAAGTACCACCTGACCTCAAGTGTTCCACTTTGACTTGTTGACAATTTAAACACTTAGAAACAAAATTAGCAACATCACATTTCATATTGTTCCACCAATATAATACCTTAAGGTCGTGATACATTTTAGTAGAGCATGGGTGAACAATATACCTCGAAGTGTGAGCTTCATCGAGGATCCTTCGCCGTAACCCATCCACATTTGGTACACATAACCTACCTTAATATCTCAAAACACCATCACTGCCAATTTCAAAAGACATCACCTCTTGTTGACCCACATCTTTATTAATTTGCATTAAAATGGGGTCTTCGGCCTGCTTTTCCTTCACTTCAGCACCTAGGGAAGATTTAGCTATTTCGTGCACAACTACTTCTCTATCTTCGGAATCCAAAAGTCACACCCCTAGATTTGCAAGCTGATGAATATCTTTCACCATCTCCCTCTTTTCTTCCTCAACATAAGAAAGACTTCCTATAGATAATCTGCTGAGGGCGTTGGCCACCACATTGGCCTTGCTCGGATGATAGTGCAGGATCATGTCTTAATCCTTCAACAGTTCCAACCAACGCCTCTGCATGAGATTTAATTCTTTCTGCGAGAAAACATACTATAAACTTTTGTGGTTGGCAAATATATCAACATGTACCCCATAAAGATAGTGCCGCCATATCTTAAGTACAAATACCATAGCCACTAACTCCAAGTCATGGGTGGGTTAATTTCACTCATGCACCTTCAACTATCTGGATACATAAGCTACCACTTTGCCATGCTGCATAAGTACACACCCAAGTCCCACCCGAGATGCAACACAGTACACAACAAAACCCTCTACACCCTCAGGTAGGGTCAAAATAGGTGCAGTAGTCAACTTGTCTTTCAACTTCTCAAAGCTATTCTCACAAGAGTCAGACCATACAAATTTTACCTTTTCTATGTCAACCTGGTAAGTGGAGAAGCTATGGAAGAAAAACTCTCTATGAACCTTCTGTAATATCCCGCCGAACCCAAGAAGCTCCGAATGTCGGTGGGAGTTGTAGGTCGGCCATTTTCTCACTACCTCAATCTCTTGGGGATCAACTTTAATTCCCTCACTAGACATAATATTCCCCAAGAAAATGATAGCATTAAGCCAAAATTCACACTTGGAAAATTTTGCATATAATGTATGATCCTTGAGGGTTTGAAGGAAGATTTGGATATGACTGATGTCATCCTTCTCACTCTTAGAATAAATCAAAATCTCATTAATGAAAACTATGACAAACAGATCTAGAAATTGGTGGAACACCCTATTCATTAGGTCTATAAAGGTTACAGGGGTGTTAGTCAATCCGAAGGACAAGACTAAGAATTCATAACGGCTATATTGGGTTCGGAAAACTATTTTGGGAATATCAGCCTCTCTAACCTTCAACTGATGATACCCCAAATGAAGGTCTATCTTTGAAAAACACTTAGCACCCTGAAGTTGGTCAAAGAGATCATCAATTCTAGGAAGAGGATATTTGTTTTTCACAGTGACCTTATTTAATTGACAATATCTATACACATATGGAGGGAACCATCTTTCTTACGCACGAAGAGTACAGGTGCAACCCAGGGAGAAATACTAGGATAGATAAAGCTCTTGTGAAGAAGATCTTTTAACTGCTCTTCTAACTCTTTCAATTTTGTAGAAGCCATTCTGTATGGCAGAATAGAGATAGGACGGGTATCTAGAAATAGATCAATACCAAAATCTATCTCCCTATCGGGTGGTATTCCTAGGAGATCATCGTGAAAAACTTCTGGAAATTCGTTAACCATAGGTACAGACTGTAGGGAGTACTTTCAATATTAGAATCTTCTACCCAAATTAGATGATACAAATGACCCTTAGATATAAGTTTGTGAGCTCTGAGATAAGAGATGAATTTCCCTTTAGGTGTGAAAGAATACCTCTCCCACTCCACTACTGGTTCGTTTGGAAAAGAGAAAGTGACCTTTCTAGTTCTACTGTCTAGTATGGCATAGCACGAATGGAGCTAATCCATCCTTAAGATAACATCAAAATCAACCATATCAAGCTTTACAAGGTCTGCTACAGTATCACAATTACAGACAGATACCACACAATTTTTATACACCCTTCTAGCTATAATAGAGTCACCAACAGGGGTAGAAATAGAGAAAGGTTCCACAATATCTCCAAGTTCAAAGCCAAAACTGACTACCACAAATGGGGTCACATAAGACAAGGTATACCCGAGATCAAGTAACACATACACATTATGGGAGAAAATTTGTAATGTACCCGTGACTATATTTGGTGAAGCCTCTGCCTCCTGGCGATTAGAGAAGGCATACAATCTGTTGTGAATGCCCCCAGTAGCGATAGTAGTACCCTTAGGAGGTAGTGGTCGCACCAAAGAATTAGCTTGGGACTTAGTACCCCCAACGTTACCCCCACTGTCGAGCAATCCCTTTTAAAGTGACCCATCTGACCACAAGTGTAATAGACACGCTCACCATAGATACACTTTCCTAGATGGTTCTTCCCACAGATACTGTAATGAGTATACTGCTTATATGATTGAGCCATACTCCCTTGTGACTGAGTGCCCTACACTCTCAGCCCATGGCTTGGCTGGAAATTCTGAAACTGCCGATCAGCTGGAGGTCTGGACACTGGGGCACTGGCTGCAGGCTTAACATTACTCTAGAACTTTTTCTCCGGCCACTTATTACCCTAATTACCATCTTGATGCTGACTATAGTTCTGGTCTACTGGTCTGGCCCTCTTGGCCTATCTATCTTTCTTTCTTGCTTCAGCGACTCTCTTTTTCTAATCCTCAACCTGCTGCATATGAATGGACAATCTGGAGAAGTCCATATCTTTGTTCAACATTGCCCCTTTGCACTCCAACAAAAAGTCATCCGAAAGATCAGATGCAAAATTCCTCATATAGGCCCTCATGTTTCTCACTAATTTTGGAGCATAATGGGATAGTTGATTGAATTTCAGGGTGTACTCCTTGACGTTCATCTTTCCTTGTTTCAAATTCATGAACTCTTCAGCCTTGGACTCCCTCATCTCCTGGGGAAAGAATCAATCCAGAAAAGCTTCCATAAATTCACCCCACACGAAAAGCTCAGTATTTTTTACCCCTCAAAGCTTCCCACTCATTGTACCACTGATTTGCTACCTCCTTAAGTTGATAAGCCACTAGTTCAACCTCTTCCACTTCATCCACATGCATTACTCAAAAAATTTTCTCGATTTCATCTACAAACTCTTGTAGATCCTCCTCCACTTTTGTACCCATAAACTTAGGTGGGTTTAACCTCATAAAATGACCCACCCATGTAGTCTCGAATGCACCAGACCCATACCCAACATCCTTCAACTATTGGGTCTATGAAGCCACTAACTGTGCGACCATATGCATCGACTGCCTACACTCAGCACTTGATATTTCTCTTTGGAGAGGTTGGGTATGGTTATTCCAAGACTGGGGAGCCCTAGGTTCCCTTGGTGGACTAGTCTTAATAGGAAGGACTCTCGGAGTAGCAACAATTTCAGAAGTGTGAGTCCTATTATGTGTCCTCATCCCTTGGGTGGGACCGATATCTTTAGTTTGGGCATTTTGTTCGTTGGAGTGACATGGATGCATGATAGCTTTTCTTAAATACAAGAGACCATTGATTAGAGGACATTCAGACTCTACAGCACGAACTAAATCACAATAAAGGGAGATATTCCTAAATGTCTAGCAGCCTCCTTCTTATAAGTATGGCACACTACACACCCATAAAAAAGACTCTATCCGACGTGATTTTGTAGATGCCCTGGGACCATGAACCATGCTCTAATACCACGTTTGTCATGACCCGAGCCGGGGCCTTGATCATAAATAGCATTCAGAACCGTGAAGGCTCAGGCGCCCTTCTATTTCTGGTAATCATGCACAATACACATATAATAAAGAAAAGATGTGGAAAATAATTCATTACAGAATTATGGTCATGTCCTGAGTTAAGTATATTAATATGAAAGAAAATCCATCGACATCTAAACAACATCTGTTTCTGCCTGTGAAATCTCTACTACATAAAAAATTAACAACTGTATGAAACTAGGACAAGGCCCACAGTGGACCTAAACAAAGATAAATAACATGTATCGGAAAGAAATAGGCCTTCTAAAATAGAGAAAGCTCACCAAACTGTACACTTCATTTCTGTCCCAAAAATTCTACAGCTTAGCAGGACCTCTAGACTGAGCCTCAGACCCTGAAATATAGGAGGTCAATACAATTTTAATGGTATGTGAAACAACTCAAAATAATATGTTTTTATACAAAATAGATGAGAGCATAGTGTAATAACAGTGAACATTATGTAAATAAATATACATGGGCATATTTAATAATTTGAAAGCAGTTCTTGAAAGCCTTGACCCACTCTTTGTTATTCTTCTAAGCTAATAAGTACACTCTATAATCTATAATTTCATGGGCTATATGGAATCCGCCATTGACTCGGCGGCCAATCCTCCAATTCAAGTGTGTCGCAAGAATTGGAGTTTTAATAAGATGGTATACCCCCTTACAAGTATACCATGGCATCACCCTTACATGACGTTCACATTATCCCTCTTTTGGGTAATACCAGTATGGAAAACTACGGTTTCCAACGATGAACCCTTACACTAAATGCTTTCTTTGAGTAACCAATTAGCTCTCTTAAACCCAAATTTTAATTATTCAAAATCATGCTTCATGCTTTCAAAATAATTTTTACTTTTTCTATGAAGATCATGTCATCACCGGGTATCATCATACCCTAATTTGCAAGTCAATATCATATCAAATTCACAGACCATTGTATTTAAAACATGAACAAGACCACCCAAAATTCCATAACGTCACAATAGAGTTATCTCATTGAAATCTCAAGAAAACTTAGGCATTTATCATCTCTTTACAAGATTCAAAACATGTGATGCTCATGTTAATTTAATCAATCACATGGAATTCTTTTCCTTTTAAAGCAAGAATGTAGTTATAGCAAGAAACTCCCTCTCATCATATATATACCATGCCAAACATTATGAAATTGAGAAGATCACTTTTGAATCTTAAGGCATGCATTTTAAATCATTCACCATGAAAATATAAACTTTAGTTTGCAACAGGAGAGAGAATTCATACTCTTGGTCTCAATCAATATTACAAAATACACGAAATTCATATATATATAGTTACAATTCAATTTTCATGAAAAGTAATTCAAGACAACATATATTTCCGTCAAAACAGTACCATGATGCATAATCTTCAAAAATCATACGTATACTTTATTATAAATCATAATTGGGGATTTTAAATCTTGATAAAATATTTAAACTTATGCCCAAGATTTTTAGAGTAGTCTCACATACCTTAAATTTCTTATCTTGAATGATGGAACCTGAATGTTGATCTATTTTTTTGAGATCTTGGCTTAGGATTAAGGGTTTTTTTGTTCTTGGGAATGGGAGAATGATTTCAATTTGGGGAGAATTTGAATTTGGGCTAAAGTGTTGTTTTGAGGTTAAAATTCGATGTTTTGGACATTTGGGGTTGAGGGGAAAGGACCAAAGTGACCCTTGACCCTTAAGAAACTAAAACTGTAGGGGAATTACCCCCGCGTCGCGACCCCTAGTTGGGTAAACCATCCCTCACAATGTGGACCCTATTTGGGTCAAGCAGCCCTCGCGTTGTGAGGCAATCGCAACCCTTTACTGCTTCACACAAAAAAATGGTATAACTTTTCACTAGATTAACAGATTTTAGAGAAATTGGTATCGTTGGAAAGATAATTCTATTATCTACAATTTGGTGGGTCTTAATCTGCCAAATTATATATATACAAAAAGTTATATTCATTGAAAGATAACCTTTGTATAATCAAATTCCAAACTTTGGGCAAACTAAAGGATCTTAGCTCTACTTGGCTCTAAATGATTTATATGAACATTTTTAACCTGATGAGCACTTCACACCTTAAGATAATTATCATAAAACATGTATTCAAAATAAACCATGGGATTAGATTTTACGAACATAGGAACGATGGTTCAATTTCTAGCTAAAAAATATGGGGTGTTACAGACCCAAACACTGTCAGAACTATGAGACGTACGAGGAAAACTAGTCACAAGGTTCAAGGTGATCCGTTCCCACCTCTACTCGAGAATACATAATCTCTGAGTTAAACCACCAGGTCTTATATGCTTGGCTTTCACCTACTGACAACATAGATAACGATCCACAAAATCCGCTATATCTCACCTCATACCTCCCCACCAGTATTGTTTTCTCAAGTCACGATACATATCTGTCATACCAAGACGTAGAATATCTTAAAAAATAATCCTCCTCTAATATCAACCTAATCCATTCAGCCACTCTCGGCACACAAACTCGGCCTCAAATACATCTGAATCAAGTG
This sequence comes from Capsicum annuum, assembly GCF_002878395.1. Classification (NCBI taxonomy): domain Eukaryota; kingdom Viridiplantae; phylum Streptophyta; class Magnoliopsida; order Solanales; family Solanaceae; genus Capsicum; species Capsicum annuum. The sequence goes on along the minus strand of NC_061113.1, from coordinate 42,915,249 downwards.
AGGCTTTCTTACTCGCATCACTCAACACCTTATATTAATCGACCTCGATCCAATAATATCAAACTGATGAGCTTGAATTTTCTACATCAAAGAATATATATCCTCCACAAATGCCAAAACATGCCCAAGTATTGGAATATCAAGCCTAACCATCTGTGTAATACCCCATACTTTTTCCTAGTTTGAAATTTATCCCAAGAATATTAGAAGCTTTCTTTGAAAGATTAATACACTTTTGTACATGTTGTATTTTTAATATTTTAACTTTAATTCATGTGTAAAATTTAATTAGCTTTCCAACGATACCAATTTCGTCCAAATCTGTTATTGGAGTAAAAAGTTATAGACGTTTTACTTAGAGCTATCAGAATTGCCCTGGTGCGACGGCTAGGTTAATGGACCGTCGACCTAGCAAAGGACCATCTCCTTGACCATAGTAGATAAGGAAGTGAGGCAACCTTCTAGATAAGGTGCAATGGATAAGTTGATAGATCGTCAAACTTGCGACGGACCATCGCCCAAGCCGTCACTACCTAGGCAGTGAGACCCTATTCTGGTCTACATGCGACTGTCTAAATGATGGACTATCGAGCCAGCGATAGACTATTGCACAAGATGTCATATGTCCCACTTAGTTATTTTAAGTCATTTTAATAGGGGTATTTTGGTTATTTATCATCCGCTTATATATACCCAGTTATATCCAACCTCAGCTCATTTGTTCATTATTATTTCACAATAACAAAATTTATTATTTTCTCTCTAAGATTAATCCCCAAGGATAAAATCCAAATCTTCTTCAAGAACTAAGAGATTCCAATTCTTTAAATTCAAGAACTTTAAGAAACTCATTACTAGGTATGCATAGTGTTCATTCATGGACTCCTTTCATCCATAAAGCCTAAGAATCCCTTTTCTAAGTTCAAGTTTTATGGATTTACTTTATGAATTTTCATGATTTGGGATACTCTTGTTCATGTTGATAATGAGTATTTATTCAGATGGGAGTAGAAATTAACACCGAGTGAACCCAAGGATGGGAACTCACCTGTTATATGAGGGTGTGATTCTTAGAAGAAATCCTTGCATTGCAGAACTATATAGCCAACAAAGATTGAGACATCATAACCCGCTATATAAGGGTATATGAGGTGGCTTAACCTTCTATATGAGGGTTCCCACCTTTCTCACTAAAGTTACCTGTTATATTAGGGTTACTCATACATTGTCCTTACCGGTGGCACAGTATTGACACCCTTCCAATCAGGGTACAGATTGGACCCCAACTCAGCTATTATAGAGCATTTAGGGCATGTCAGTTAGATGACTACTTTTCATAGTTTTAGTATCTGTATCAGTCAAGAACTCAGATAGTTCTTCAGATTTTAGGACTGTCAGATACATTTAACTCAGATATAGTATGAAACTAACTATTTCTATCAGATTCAGAACTGTAAGATACAATCAGTCATGTTATCAATTATATCAGTTAGTAGTATGTCATGTTATCAGTATTCAGATTCAGTAGTCATGTTATCAAGGTATCAGTGTCAGTTTTTATGTCCCATGCATGTACTCTCATGCTCATAATAGTCAATCTATTATTATATTTTTTTCATGCATATGAACCCTATTTATTTAGCTTACCTCACATGCATACCTGTACATTCCAAGTACTGACGCATTTGCTCTATGGTGTCTTATACCATAGGTTAAGAGACACGAGTTTTAGAGCATCAGTAGATTCCAGTCTCAGCTGTCAGAGTTAGAAATAAGTCCTCATCTTTCGAGGACACGATCATCATTTTATTATCTCATTAATTAATTTATTAGTTGGAGTTAGTTGGTGATATATCCCATCAATTCCTTATTCAGACAGTCATTTTTAGAGGGTTTTCGGACTATAGTATGTTCAGAGAACTTATTTCAAGTTTTGTTTTGGGTATTTTATACCCCATCCATATGTTATGATTTATCATATCTTATGTTACAGTTTTGAACCTTATGGCCTTTCAGTTCATGTTTCTACATTATACAGTATGTATACAGTATACAGGTACATATATTAGTCATAGGTTAGCTTGTGGTCCTTGGTGTTATGAGCACCATGTAATGTTCTGGGTACCATATTTGGGGCATTACAAACTTAGTATCAGAGCCTAAGGTTCAATAGTACCCTAGGAAGTCTGAAAGCCACATCTAGTAGAGTTTTATGCATGGGTGTGTTACGCACCACATTTATGTGCAGGAGGATATAAGATATTTTTGGAATAGTTTCCCTAATTTCAGTATTCATGTCGTTCCAGTGAGCATAGTCTCAAGTCAATCTCTCAGTCTAATCCATTTATATTCCTTATTTCAGAACATGCCTCCCAAGAGAAGAACCCAGCCTATCCAAGAAGATCTCTTGGATAAATATATTTCTCATGCAGAGTTCAGGACGGTATTCACTGCTCTTGCTCAGTCAGGTACTGCTCGGAATGAATGACCAGCTATCGTTCCAACCAACCTAGTGTCCAATTTAACTGTAGCCAGGATTAAGGACATCACTCGAATGAATCCTCTATCCTTTCTTAGGTCTAAGATAGACGAGGATCCTCAAGAATTCCTAGATCAGGTGCAGAAGGTTATAGACATAATGGGGGTTATGTATATTGAGAGTGCTGAGATAACTGCATATCAGTTATAGGATGTAGATCATACTTGGTTCAAGTAGTGGAAGTCAGAGAGGGAAGATGATGCAGGGTCAGTTGAGTGGGCAGAGTTTGCTTTAGTATTCCTTGATAGATTCTTTCCCCTAGAGCTTAAAGACGCTAAGGTGCTAGAATCCATCAACCTTAGGTAGGGAAATATGATAGTGAAAGATTATTCTCTAAAGTTTACTCAATTAGCTAGATATGTCTCTCCTGTGGTTACAGATAGCAGGGCAAGGAAGAGTAAGTTTATTTTAGGGATGAACGATAGCATGGTTAATGAGTGCAGATCTGCCATACTGAATAGTGACATGAATTTAGCCAGGCTCATGACTCATGCCCAGTATATAGAGGAGTAGAAAGTTAGGATGTGGGAGAGATAGAATAAGAGAGCAAGGTTAAGTAGTTTCAACTTTGCTCTGCCTAAGTTAGAAAGAGGAAACCGTTCTCAGTTTTGTCCTAAGTCATCAGTTCTAGTTCCTTCTTCAGCCAGTTATCTAGTTCCTAAGATCAGAGAGGGTAGCAAAGATAGAGCACTAGGCTCTATGTCCCAGGACAGTGTTAGTAGTGCCCACACCTATCCTCTTTGCCAGACTTGTGGCAAGCACCATCAGGGTATTTGTAGAGCTGGCAGAGGTATTTTCTTTGGATGTGGTAAGCTAGGACACAGAGTCAGAGCCTATCCTCAGCCAGGTCCTCAGGGTTAATAGAGTCTCACCTCATCTCAGTATGGTCGCCCAAATCAGTAGGGTGCCACCTCCAGTGCTACTAGTGGGCAATTCCCAAATCATCTCTATGCTCTTTAATCCTGACAAGATCAGGAAAATTCTCCTAATGTGGTTACCGATATGTTACAGATCTTTCGTATGCATGTTTACGCTTTACTAGATCTAGGAGTTTCTTTGTCATTTGTCACTCCTTATAAAGTAGTCGATTTTGAAGTCAGTCTCAAAATTTTAGTAGGGCCCTTTTCAGTCTCCACCCCGGTGGGTAAAATGATCATAGCCTAATGGGTATACAGGAACTACCCAGTTATGATGATTGATTTTGATATCATTTTTGGCATGGATTGGCTTCATTCCTGCTATGCCACAGTCGACTACAGAAACAGAATAGTCCAGTTTTAGTTTCCAAATGAACCCTTCCTTGAGTGGAAAGGTAATGTATCTGCTTTCAGGGGTCAGCTTGTTTCCTACCTTCGGGCATAGAAAATAATATCTAGAGGATGTGTTTATCATCTTGTTCATGTTAAGGATTCCAGTTTCGGGACTCCCATTCTTGAATCAATTCCAGTTGTAAATGAATATTTAGATATTTTTCCCAAAGATCTTCCATGAATTTCTCCCGAAAGAGAAATAGACTTCGGTATTGATCTTCTTCTGGATACTCAGCCTATCTATATTCAGCCATAAAGAATGGAACCAGCAAAACTCAAAGAACTAAAAGAGAAGTTGAAGGATCTCTTAGATAAGGGATTCATTAGACCCAGTGTTTCCCCGTGGGGAGCACCAGTCTTATTCTTGCGAAAGAAATACGGTTCTCTTAGAATGTGCATTGATTACCATTAACTCAATAAAGTCACGGTCAAGAATAAATATCCTATTCCTAAAATCGATGACTTATTTGACCAACTTCAGGGTGCTAGCTATTTCTCTAAGATAAACCTCAGATCCGGCTATCATCAACTCAGAGTTAGAGAATGTGACATTTCAAAAACAACTTTTCGTACTTGGTATGGTCACTTTGAATTACTAGTCATGTCCTTTGATCTCACCAATGCCCCAGCAGCTTTCATGGACTTGATGAACCGTGTGTTTAAGCAGTACTTAGACATGTTCATCATAGTCTTCATAGATGATATTCTGATCTATTCCCGCAGTGAACGAGATCATGCAAACCATCTCAAAAAAGTACTTCAGACTCTTAGAGATCAACAGTTATTTGCCAAATTCAGTAAGTGCAAATTTTGGCTAAGGTCAGTAGCATTCCTTGGCCATATCATTTTCGGTGATGGTGTTAGGTAGATCTTCAAAAGACTAAAGCAGTAAAAAATAAGCCTCGCCCTTTCTTTCCATTAGATATTAGGAGTTTCTTGGGTCTGGCTGTTATAGGTGGTTTGTTGAGGGATTTTCTTTATGTACAGATTGACTTAGAAGAAAGTCAAGTTCCAGTGGTCAGATCCTTGCGAGAAGAGTTTTCAGGAGTTGAAGACTCGACTCATCTCAGCTTTAGTTGTAGCATTACCAGATGATTCAGATGGGTTTGTAGTGTATTGTGATGCATCCAGAGTGGGTTTAGGTTGTGTCCTTATGCATCATGGTAAGTTCATAGCCTATGCCTCCAAAAAGCTTAAGCCCGATGAGAAGAATTACCCTACTCATGATCTTAAGTTAGCAGTGGTAGTATTTGCCTTAAATATTTGGAGGCATTACCTATACGGTGTTCATGTAGATGTGTTCACAGATCATAAGAGTCTTCAGTATGTCTTTTCTCAGAAAGATCTCAATCTTTGTCAGAGAAGGTGGTTAGAGCTCTTGAGAGATTATGACATGAGTGTCTTTTATCATCCAGGCAAGGAATTCCATCATCTTGTGTGACTAGGCTTTCACTTAGTCGATTCTTCAGAAGGCTATATATGGGTTCAGAGTAGTTCAGAATCATCTCTAGTTTCTGAGGTGAAAAAAAGCAAGATAGAGATCCCTGCCTTGTCAAGTTTAAAGAGTCAGTTCAAAATAAAAAAATAGAGGTTTTCTCCCATGAGGGATATTGTGTTCTGCGCTGTCAGGGTCATCTCTGTGTTCCAGGTGTAGATATATTAAGGAAGAAGCACATGATGTGCACTACTCTATTCATCCAGGGGCCACAAAGATGTACCGTGACTTGTGGGAAATTTATTGGTGGAGTGGGATGAAGAGAGATATTGTAAAGTTTATGGCTAAGTGCTCTACATATCAGCAGGTTAAGATAGAACATCAAAATCCTAGTGGTCCAATGCAGGAGTTCATTATTCCTACTTGGAAGTGGGAAGAAGTGAACATGGACTTCGTGATGGGTTTGCCTCAAACTCATCATTAGTATGATTCCGTTTGGGTCATCATAGACAGAATGACCAAATCAGCCTATTTCCTTCCAGTCCATACATTTTATTCAGTCGAGGATTATGCCAAACTCTACATAAGGGAGTTGGTCAGATTGCATGGTGTTCTACTATCTATTGTCTCAGACAAAGGTACTCAATTCACTTCTCATTTCTGGAAAGCGTTCCAAAAGGGTCTTGGTACCCAAGTTCATCTTAGTACAGTCTTTCATCCTCAGACAAAAGTTCAAGAAGAAAGGACCATTCAGACTTTAGAATATATGCTAAGGGCGTGTGCAATTGATTTCAAGGGTAGTTAGGATGACCACTTGTCTTTGATTGAGTTTGCATACAATAATAGCTATCATTCCAGTATTAAGATGGCTCCATTCAAAGCTCTCTCTGGTAGGAGATATAGATCTCCAATTGGTTGGTTTGAAGTTAGTGGGGCCTCAGTCATAGGGCCTGACTTGGTATTCGACGCCTTAGAAAAAGTCCAGTTGGTCAGAGAAAGACTTTGGGCTGCTCAAAGCCGACAGAAGTCTTATGCAGATGTTCGTAGAAAGGATCTCGAGTTTGATATTGGTGACTATGTCTATCTAAATATTTCTCCCATGAAGAGCGTAAAGAGATTCGGCAAGAAAAAAAAGCTCAGTCCCCTATATGTCGATCCCTTCAAGATTCTCAGTCGCTTTGGCAAAGTAGCTTATGAGCTCGAATTGCCTTCAGATCTAGCTTCAGTTCCCCCAGCCTTCCATGTTTCTTTGCTCAAAAAGTGCATAGGTGACCCAAAAGTTGTAGTCCCTATTCAGAGCATAGATGTTCAAAATAGCCTCTATTATGAAAAGATTCCAGTTGAAATCCTAGACTATCAGACTCGTAGACTGAGGAACAAAAAAGCACCTCTAGCCAAAGTTCTTTGGCGAAATCAATCCGTCGAGGGAGCTACTTGGGAAGCAGAAGCAGACATGCATTCCAAGTATCCTCACATCTTTTCTGACAACTCAGATCAAGATCAAGGTAACAGTTCTCCTTAAGCTTACTCATTTTCATATTCAGTGTTCATCAAAAACTTGGTATCAAGTACCATTACATATTCAGTCATGCATTTATGTATCAGTTCAGTTATATAATTATGCATCACACATGCATTCTCATTGTGAGAAAACTTAGTTCCTCAAAATACTCAGTCATGTATTCATGAATCAGTTCACATGCATCATATATGCATATTCAGTATGTTATGTTTGGTTATTCAGTCATATCAGTCATGAGATCATGTTTCAGTTATTAATGTACAGTATGTACGCTAGTTCATGTTCTTCCCCTCACTCTCAGTCTTATTCGAGGACGAATGTTTTCATGGGAGAGATATTATAATACCCCATACTTTTTCCTAGTATGAAATTTATCCCAAGAATGTTAGAAGATTTATTTGAAAGATGAATCCACTTTTGTACATGTGGTATTTTTAAGATTTTAACTTTTATTCACATGGAAAATTGAATCAGCTTTCCAACTATACCAATTTTGTCCAAATTTGGTACCGGAGTAAAGAGTTATAGACGTTTTACTCAGACCTATCAGAATCGCCCAGGTTCAGCGGCCAGGTTGACTGACCGTCTACCTAGAGATGGATCGTCACCTTGACCATCACAGCTAAGGCAGTGAGGCAACCTTCTGGATAAAGTGCGACGGACAGGTTGATGAACTATCAAACTTACGATGGACCGTCGCCCAAGCCGTCGCTACCTAGGTAGTGAGACCTTATTCTGGTCCACGTGCAATGGTCGGAATGATGGACCATCGATCTAGCGACGGACCGTCGCACGAGCCGTCGCATGTCCCACTCAGTTATTTTAAGTCATTTTAATAGGGGTATTTTGGTCATTTACCACCCGTTTATATATACCCAGTTATATCCGACCTCAGGTCATTTGTTCATTATTATTTCACAACAACAAAATTAGGGTTTTCTCTCTAAGATTAATCCCTAAGGATAAAATCCAAATCTTCTTCAAGAACTAAGAGATTCCAATTCTTCAAGTTCTAGAACTTCAACAAACTCATACTAGGTATCCATAGTGTTCATTCATGGACTCCTTTCGTCCATGAAGCCCAAGAATCCCTTTTCTAAGCTCAGGTTTTATGGATTTCCTTTATGAATTTTCATGATTTGGGCTGCTCTTGTTCATGTTGATAATGAGTAATTAAATTTTATTCCATGATTGGGTGATAAATTATATGTGGGTTTTATTAGTACAGATATAGATTCATGCTAACCTATACCTAAACCCTTGATTGATGAAATTAGAATTGAATCATGATGTTTAATTATTGTATAATGTTGTTTACACATACTATGCCTACCATATGTTTGATTAAATGCCTAGATGAAGGAAAATGCCCAACTAGAATGATATCATGAAATCCCCGTGTATGTATAAGTTTATGCATATCACATGTTTGATGAAATTCTTCAATAAATGTATTATGGATTTCGATGTTAGTCATGTGTTCAAGAAATTCATGATTTGTCAGTTTCTTTCCATCGAGTCCTAGGGGTACTTGTAAATGAAATATTAGTTGTGTGCCTAGAGCCATGTCATGTTTTCATGATACTCTCAGTCAAGCTATGATCCTTAGACTTCACACAGTTTTATGACTCCAGAAATCTCTATGATCTCATAAACTCAGTCAGTTGTCAAATATCAGTACTATTTCGTCAGTCAACAGAATTCTGTAACTCAGTTTATGTTTAGTTCAGTAAATCATGTTCAGTGTCTATTCAGATGGAAGTAGAAATTAGCACCGAGTGAACCAAAGAATAGGAACTTAGCTGTTATATGAGGGTGTGATTCTTAGAAGCAATCCTTACATTCCAGAACTATGTAGCCAGCATAGGTTGAGATATCATAGCCTGCTATATGAGGGTAGATGAGGTGGCTTAACCTGCTATTTGAGGGTTTCCACCTTTCTCACTAGAGTTACCCATTATATCAGACTTACTCACACGTTGTCCTTACTAGTGGCGCGGTATTGACACCCTTCCAATCAGGGCACAGATAGGACCCCAAATTTGCTATTATAGCATATTTGGGGCATGTCAGTTAGATGACTTCTTCCCACAGTTTCAGTATTAGTATTAGTCAAGAACTCAGATAGTTTTTCAGATTTTAGGACTGTTAGATACAGTCAACTCAGATACAGTATGGAACTCAGCTAGTTCCATCAGATTCAGAACTGTCAGATACTGTCACTCATGTTATTAGTTATATCAGTTATCAGTATGTCATGTTATCAGTATTCAGATTCAATAAACATGTTATCACGGTATCAGTGTTAGTTTTTATGTCTCATGCGTGTACTCTCACGCTCATGATACTCAATCTGTTATTACATTTGTTCATGAATATGAACCCCATGCATTCAGCTTACCTCACATGCATACCAGTATATTCCAAGTACTGACGCATTTGCGCTATGGTGTCTTATACCATATGTTCAGAGACATGAGTTCCAGAGCATCAGTAGATTCCAGTCTCAGCAGTCAGAGTTAGAAGTGAGTCCTCATCTTTCGAGGACATGATCATCATTCTATTATCTCATTAATTAATTTATTTATTAGAGTTAGTTGGGGACATGTCCCATCAACTCCTTATTTAGATAGTCATATTTAGAGGCTTTTCGAACTACAGTATGTTCAGATAGCTTATTTCAAGTTTTGTTTTAGGTATTTCACACCCCATCTATATGTTATGATTTATCAGATCTTATGTTATAGTTTGGAACCTTATGGCCTTTCAGTTCATGTTTTCGCATTATACAGTATGTATGCAGTATATAGGTACAGATATCGGTCATGGGTTAGCTTATGGTCCTTCGAGGTTATGAGCACTGTGTAATATTCCAGGTACCAGATTCGGCTGCATTATAATCTGGTTATTTAAGGACTGAACCTCTAAGGCTAAAGGCCTCTCTTGGCTCAAAAGATGCGCTAAGCTATCCATGCTACTTTTTTTTCAGCTTAAGGCATCCACAACCATATTAGCCTTGCCCGAATGATAGAGAATGATCAAGTCATAATACTTAAGCAACTCAAGACAATGATGCTACCTCATATTAGATCTCGCTAGGTGAAAAAATATTGAAGTCTACGATGATCTAAGAAGATCTAACAACGGACATCATATAAGTAGTGCCTCCACAACTTCAAAGCAAATACAACCATGCACGACTCCAAATCATGGGTAGGATACTTCATATCATGGGTATTCAACTAATGAAAAAATATACACAATCACCTCACCCTCCTGCATTAACATAATACCTAACCCAATACCTAAAGCATCACAAAAGATGATAAAACTCATACCCTCCCTAGGCAACGTCAAGATCGGAGCTGAAGTCAACAAATCCTTGACCTTTTCAAAACTCGCGTTAAGCATAAGACCACTGAAAGAAAATCTTCTTTTGAGTCAACTTAGTCAAAGGAGCTGCAATAGAAGAGAAACCTTCAACAATATACCGATAAGAACCCGTCAAGCCAATAAAACTCCAAATCTCGGTGGGCGAAGTAGGTCTAGCCCAATAACGAACCACTGCAACCTTGGTTGGATCAACCATAATACCCTCTTTAGTCACCACATGACCCAAGAAAGAAATAGACTCCAACCAAAACTCACACTTGGAGAACTTAGCATACAACTTCTTATTACTCAATCTCTGAAGCACAATCTGCAAATGCTCCTCATGCTCAACCTCACTCTTGAAATAAACCAAGATATCATCTACAAATACAATAACAAAGGAGTCAAGATATAATCGGAACACTCGGTTCATCAAATCCATGAATGCAGAAGGGGCATTAGTCAACCTAAAGAACATGTCCAGGAACTCATAATGACCATATCGAGTCTAAAAAGCCATCTTTAAAACATTTAAAGCTCTAATACTCAACTAGTAATAATCGAACCATAAATTAATCTTTAAAAATACTGTAGCACCCTTAAATTGATCAAATAAATTATCAATACAAGGAAAAGGATACTTATTATTAACTGTCACCTTATTTAACTGACGATAATCAGTACATATCTGCATAAACCTATTTTTTTCATAGATAAGAAAGGTGCACCCCAAGGTAAAATACTAGGTCTAATAAATTCATTATCCAACAACTCCTGCAACTGATCCTTCACTTCTTTTTAACTCTGTTGGGGCCATACTATAAGGAGGAATAGAGATAGGCTTGGTGTCTGGTTCAACACTAATAGCAAAGTCAATATCATGATCCAGAAGCATACTAGGCAAATCTATAGGGAACACATCCATAAACTCACAGACATAATCCAAGAAAGGGGGCGTAACAAAACTGGTGTCACGAATATAAGCCAAGTAAGCTAAACATCCCCTCTCAACAAATTTATGAATCTGGACATAAGATATAATCCTCTTAGGACCAGAATGAAGCGTACCCTTCCAAGCTATCCTTGGCACACCGTTGAAGCTAAAGTTACAGTCTTCGCATAATAATCTAAGACGGCATGATAAGGAGCTAACCAATCCATACCCAAAATAACATCGAGGTCAACCATATCTAAGAAAAGCAAATCTACCGAAGTTTCACACCCGGCAAAATTCATAACACAAGATCGGTACACCCGCTCCACCACTAAAGAATCACCTTTTAGGGTAGATATACGAATAGGAATGGCAAGAGGCTCACTAACCGAATCAAAATCCAAAGCAAAATACACAAACACATAGGAAAAAGTCAATCCGAGATTAAATAACACAGATGAAGGTCTAAAATAAACAGGGACAATATATGTGATTAGAACATCAGACGCCTCTGGCTCTGGCCTGACGGTTATAGCATAACACAAACCATAGCCACTAACTGGCTAAATAGCCCCACAACCTCCACCACCTAAGTGGCACAATGACCAACCCTATGATCTCACTACCTCTGTTCCTCGCACCTCTAATAGCACCTATATCCCTTATAGCTGAAATAAAAATAGCCTGAATTACCCAGTGGGGACAGTCCCTAGCCACATGACCAATATCATCACACAACTAGCAACCTATATGACCAGTCTCTATAGAACAAGGTACAATTGGCCCCGAACATCCACCCTAAACTACTGAACTAGAAGATTCACTTGTTGAACTCTGTAAAGCTGCCTGCAGTACCCTACCATGGTATCCATGAGAACCTCTAAATCTCTGCCTCAGGAAATCTAACTCCTGAACTTACCAAAATATCTCGCCTTCTTGTAGCCTCCCTAAGATGTACTAAGAATACCCCCTGTCATCTAAGCACGATCCATAATACTCTTAAAAGAAGCCCTAAGCACAACCACCTGAGACGTATCCACCTGAAGAGAAACATCCAAATCCTTCACAAACTTCTAAGTCTACTCAAACTCAATAAAAATGCTATCATAGAAATATTTGGACTAGGCATAGAAGTGTGCCTCTTACTCAACAACTGTTATGGACCCCTTCTCCAAACGATCAAAATTATCCCGTATACGATCTCTCAAACTGAAGGCACAATCTCTCTAGGAAAGCCTCAATGAACTGATCCCAAGTTATCTTGGGAGAATCATGATGTCTCCAACTCATACGCGAACTCCTCCAAACTCTAGCAATATCTCTCAACTGATAGGTCGTATAAGCAACAACATCTATGTATAAAGAGTAAAACACAACTCAGAATACAAGGTATAAAAGAACTTCATACGATAAGTAATAAAATGAGAAAAATTTCCTAAAGATATCCTATATCCTCTCGAATATAGATACGACCATCTATGTATCGATCCACGAAACACTATTAGACATCCCATTCTTACACCGTTGAGATAATAAAACCTAGGTCTGATACTAAATTATTGCTACGCAAAAATGCAAGGGGTCATAATGGCACTTGTCGTGGCAGACCATGACAAGTAAGCCTATCACCCAATCTCTACACAAAGGGGAAAAGATAGAAATACCCCCAAGTAAGGAATCTGTAACGAAGCTGAATCACATAGATGTGATAAAAGCAAAAAGAGTAAAATTAACATATGCAGCCATAACTACCAAAAATTGGTGTCAACAGTATGAGAACGTATCAAAATATACCTCAAATCCAAATAAAATACATAAGATGTCCAAATACAAAAGAAAAGCCTGTATTAGAAGTGAAAATAAAGACATAGTCTATAAGAATGGTAGAAGAGGACATCCGGACGCCTGAAAATCACCAACTACTCGAAGGCTCCAATAATCGCTTGAGTCAAGCAAATTGGGTGCACTCGAACCCAAATCTACACCAAAAGGGTAAAGTAGGGGTGAGTATGGTCCACTTGTACTCAGTAGGTATCATAGGCCGACCAAGTAAAGTAGAAAATAAAGCATACAAAAATATACTAAGGGCATGTCACCTGCAATTAGAAAATATTCCACAATGGTAGCCCACACTACTTGCACTATCAGTTTTATAATATCCATATATTTAATACAACAACACACAAGATAGGGATAAAAATATACATAATATCACATATAAGTAGAACAAAAGACGGACATGTTTAATCAAAATCATCAAGTACAATTTTAAAAAGATAGAACAATTAGGCATTACCAAGTCAGATTATAGAACAAATAAGAGGATGGCAAGTCAGATTATAGAACAAATAGGATGATGACAAGTCAATATGACAATTCAAACACAACATAAATACAGTAAAACGGGTGCAATGTACATGATGCTAATGGATGGGATTGACACACAGCCTTGAGTTTGGCACACAACCTTAAGTTTGGCACACAGTCTTAAGTTTCGTACATAGCCTTCGGATCACCAATATCCACAACTTTTCTCCGGTATGATCCTTCGGAAATGGTTCATAAAATCTAATATTCGATACCAATATCCAGTATTCCAGTGTTTCCAATTTTTCCAAAGCACATACATAACATAAGACACAAACTAAGAACATATACATGACAATAAGTATATATAAAATAAATATATGAAATGACGCATATGATAACAGGAGAATGACGATGCAACGTGCACAATCATTCAAAACTAGTATTTTCACAATCAATCCATATGATGTATTTCTACAACCAATTCACATGATGTATTTTCACAACCAAGCACAATGTTACAATTCTACAACCACGTGAGCCAATATTCGCTCATTACTTTTATTTCATCCATAAATTTCCACATGCCACCAATAACAATAAGTATGGACATATCACAATATACCAATGAAACCACATCAGGGATTTCAACAACATAATACAATTATTCACATGTGTTCAAGGCTATCAACACCATATAGGACTCATACGGTCACATATATCACATCATATCTCAATTCCAACAATTATATCACATATCATAGATAACTATTTTTTATGATTAGTTCCCACCCTTAAGAAGCATTTTGTATTATTATTTACTGTCTATCTCAGTCTCAAAGAGTTAAGTCATATCCTACCTCAAAAGTCCAAATATCGATATCAAGACTTTACTATCAAATCCTTACTCCTCATGAACAGTCCGAAATCTACTAAAAACATCAATTATGAAATCTACACATCAAAATAAAGTCAACGATACCCATATTGAATACTTTTGATTGGGGTTCAAAACGAACCATCGAAATGAATTTTTGAAAAAAAGGGCAAAATAGTAGCTTTACTTTAAAAACGTATTCCTCATATTTTTAAGAAACCACAGCTAAAAACTCAAGTCAAATCGTGTAAAAACGAGGTTCAAATCAAAGAAAAATCATTTTTAAGTTTTACCAGGTAAAATATTTGAAATCCAAGTTAAAATTAAGAATCTAGGTTGTTTTGAAGATTAAATTGATGAAAAACTAGGAATTATAAGATAAAAATATTATTCAAGTGAAAAAGAGTGAAATTGGAGTTTAAAAGTAAGCCTTGAGATTTTGGAATTTTGAGAAATTAATCAAGAAATTACTAAGAAAAAAGTGAATTATTACCTTAAATTCGTAATAAAATAAAGAAATAGATGTTAATCTAGTTTTCGAAGATGCCACAAGCTTCACTTTTAAGCTCCCACACTATTTTAAGGTTTAACGCTCAAGAGGCAGGATGAAAAATGAGCAAAAAAGGCTAAAAAAGGCCCAAAAGGGGCTATTTATATTGCAGATTTTTCTGTTTTTTGCACCAGATTTTTCTCTTCAAGTCTGCCCCAGACTTTGACGGGGTACCCAAAATTCATTCGGAGTTCGATACATGAAAAAAAAAACTATGTAACCACACTAAATTCGATGCTCTAGACTCAATGACGATATTAGATTTTGGAAAAAAAGTTGTTTTCACAAAGTTGACCCTAGAAATTCGAAATCATAATTTTTCAAATTGAGGGTCGTAGTGAGATTTAAAAGCAGTAAAATTACACCAAATATGCTACCACCCTAACATCTATGTTCTAGATCTACTGGTGAAGTCGAATTTTCTATTCGAGGTCATTCAATTAAATATTGGTCCCACACTCATTTTTTTTTTAATTTTTTGACCAATAGGTCAAAATGAGCCTACGTACACCAGGACCCGAACCAAATATATAACTAGCCTAAAATTAATATTTCAGAGTTACTGGCGCAGTTCGTTTAGCCATCCGTCGTACGAATCAAATGATATCCACATAAGTCCAAAATAAGGCTCTCGAAGCCATCAAAAATCACAATATCGAATATAAATCGTACCAAGATAAATTGAAAACCATGCCAATCACTCTCACCCCCCAAAAATACCATAATGCAACTACAGGAGGGGGTAAAATAGTCAAATCACAAAAAAAATATATTTCACATATTATATGAATTTCATCAGTTGTTTGAAACCAATCAAGAACCATTACTATTATTTTGTTCAAATTGTTTTGATCCATTACTGGTGTTTCGTTCAAATATAGTGATCAAAAATGATTTTCGTTAAATTATTTTTAAATATTTTGAGCCATTAACGATTTTTCGTTAAAGTGATCAAAATTAATTATTCATTACGTTGTACAATTTAATAATTTATTTTGTTAAATTGTTTTTGAATATTTTGTAAATGAATTTTGAAAAAAAAAAGTAATGCAACAGTAAATTAAATTGATCGAATAATATAGTGATCAAAATCAATTTTCAAACAACTCAAACTCAATTTTTTTGAGTTTTGATTCTTGAAATTTAAGAGTATATTTGAATTTCGTAAAGTTCGATTTTATATATTTTGGTTGTGTTTGAATATGGGTGTTACAAAGCCATCATTACAGAAAAATACATATGAAATTGAATATGTATGTATAAAAATACAAATATTTCCGTATACCTTAAATGTATATTGAACAGAACAAAAATACAAATGAAAGTACATATATATTTACAAAAAAAATACAAAATACTTTCATGTAACTTAAATGTATATTTAGTCAGTCAATTTGTATATATGGCAAACCTGTATATACTGTATTGAAAAAATATTTGAAAATGTATATGTGTTTCAACAAATAAAAATACGTCCACAATCCCAACTACATATTTAAACAAAAAGAATATCAAAATGTATTCAATATACTGAAAATACATAACAATTATAAAAAAAAATACATATAGGCAAATACCTCTTCATAAATAGATCATATATAAATGTATTTTTCATACATGCAACTTAGCATATGTATTTAACATACAAGTACACAAATACATATTACCCCAAAATGTTTATTTAAGCTACCAACTTGACCAAAATTATATATCAGTAAATACATATCAGCGTCACCAAAATACATATTACCCCAAAATGATATCAGCTTTACTGAAATCCCTAACTACATATCAGTAAATCAAAATAAATATACACCGAGAAATATCTCTTCCTCCTCATCTTCTTCTGATTCATTATCAGATGAGTTTTTTACGTTGTCATTTACAACATTGATTGACTTTGCAATTTCTTCTGCTTTTCTTTACTTCTCATATTTTTGTAATTTTGTGGCTTTTGGAGAAAGATATTTTTCAACCTTTTTTTTTTTCAAAATATCATTCATCTTCACTGGATCGTTACAAAAATTAGACCTAAGCTCTTTCGTACTCACTGATTTCTTCGACTGTGTAGGAGTAGAAACAACTTTACATACGTCGTCTTGAGTTAATCCAAGACTAAATGATGGTGCATTATCAGAAAACTAATTAATAGGTGGTATATCCCTATTTGTTCGTAATTTTGGTGTGTGTTCTGCCTTTAGAGTATAAAAACCTCAAACTCGAAGTTGGTAATGATTTACAGTACAAAATACAAAATAAAAAAAGAGAAATTGATAACATGCAATAACTGAATTTATTAGTTACCTGACATTTTGCAACACTATCCTTATCAAATCATGAAAAAATGTGAGAAATAAAAAAAATTGAAAGAGGAATCTGAGAGATTTCAAACAATAAAAGGTAAATTAAAAATCAGATAAAGGAAATAGAAAGAAAAGTAGAGTTAAAAAAGGAAAGAGAAAGAGAAGTGAAGTGAAAAAGAAACTTTATACACGGTAACTTCTCAAAGGTAAAATAGGTGATCACACTTAAAATAATGCTATGTTTTCTACACAATGTAATTTCATTAAAGTGCTGCTATTTTTCATAATTTAAGTCTTAATATGCTACTTTTTGTAGTTTTTCGTAATATTTTCTCCTATATTTCTCACATAAGAATTGTGTAATTATTTGCTAGTAATTATACTAATTAAAGTTGATATGAGTAAAGACTAAGGGGTTGTAAATAGAGTTATTAAGACCTAGGATTTTGGCTCTTGTAGAATCTCATCTTATTTTATATATATTTGTTAAGCACGATTAAGGCATCTATCAAATATTGAATCACATGGTTAATAGTATGGTCATGAATTTTTTCTCCTCTAATGGTTCAATGATGTCCCAGCAAAACTACAACAGGTCTTAAAAGCAGTTCCAGTTATTATCATGTGGGTTTATGGAAGAGAGGGAATAAGAGAAAGCATGGGGAGGAACAAAGTATAGAAAACATAAAGCATCAAGTGTTAACATTATTAAAACAGTTGGTAAGGTTTCAATTTCCTTGGATAAAAGATATAGGGAATAGTTGGGGTGATTTGGTGATCAAGCTAGAGAGATATAAGCCAAGATTATATAGTTGTGCAGTGAAATGGTGGTTACCAAAGTAGGGAAGAATGAAATGCAATACAGATAGAGCTGCCAAGGGTAACCTAGGACAAGCTTCATATGATTTTTTTGTGAGACAGGACAATGAAGATTTAGTAGATGCATAAGCAGGGAAGTTAGGCGTAGCAACCAACATGGAAGCAGAAATGGTAGCAATATTGGAAGCAGTAAGGTTCTGTGCATCAAGAAACTTTAGGGAGGTGGAAATTAAGTCAGACTCTTTGTTGCTGGTTAATGTTATCAGAAAGGTATGGAATATTCTATGGGAGCTAACTGAGCAAGTAGAGGAAGTCAGACAAACTATATATAATCTAAATGCTACAATAAGCCACATTTACAGAGAAGGAAACAAGTTAACAGATTATTTAGCTAATTTAGCATTTCAGTCAAAAGAAGTAACAGCAATCCAGGCATATCAACAACTACCATCAGAGGCAAAATAAATAATAAACATGAACATAAAGCAAATTCCTAGCTAGAGAATTAAAACTACCAAGATAAAGATGTATGTACAAAATGTTTGGCTAATACTAGATAGGCAAGATACAGATTCAGAGCAGCAAGGGCATTTACAAAGTTCATAATCCTTTGATAAGGAACACTAAAGCTGATAAATCAGAAATAATAATCTAAGTTAGCTTACAAAAGAAATCACTAAAAACTGAAAGAAAATTTGTCAAATTTGTCTATCAGCTCAGAAGGTTAGTCTCAATTTCAAATCAGCGATGGATACACATGCTTCAATGCAAATATAAAAGGAAATGGAAGGGGATTAAAATTCTAACAAGGTTACAAACGAAGAAAGAAATGAAGACAAGAGAACCAAAAGAAGAAATGTAAAATCCGGATGTTTCCTTTGTTGACATCACGACAGCGACAGTCATACCACCTGAGAAAGATAGATCTATAAGAAGAGTAAAGAGAAGAAGAGAACAACAATTTCAAAGGTTACCCTGGTGTTTGGATAATATTTCTGCTAAAAAGAGATGCAAAAAGATGATGGGAACAAGATTTTTCACTCATAAAAGAAGGCACCTTAGCTGGGGATTCAAGTGGCAGCAATGGATAATGATGTTGAAGAAGAGGAAAATTCTGGTAAGAAGGGCAAAAAGAGGAAATTCAGATATTTATATAGTCAGGGCATTTTGAAAAATGGGTCCGGTCCACAACATTTTTAAGGCATTGTATTATTTGGGCTTTGACCGGATGATTTTGTTTATTTTTTATTAATCTAATAAGATGTTAAAAAGTCAAACAATTTTTTTCTAAAAAAAGAAACTCATTCAGGTCTAACTGGGAAAAGGGGCAAAATTTTTTCCCGTCATGAACAACTCCGTTGCAAGCTCGGTTAACTCACTTGCCTGAGGAGTCTTCTCTATAGGACGTAAACTTTTGAGGTTGTGTATTTTTTTACCCCTATTCGCTTGGAAGTCGCTCCGCAACCCTCCGACTTTGCCTTGAACTTTTCTTGGCTAAGTTTGGTCATTTATGCTCCCGTTTAGTTTCTTTTTAACTCCTTTCACCTAAATTGTACAAAACACCTCCTATAAATGATAAATCATGAATTCAAGCATAAATAATAGGTAATGGGTTATATTATTCTCAAAATAAGGCATAGGTATGGAGAAAAACTAGTGAAAAGAGTGTATAATATCTCTACATCACATACTGGTAGTCGTAGTATTACTCTTGTAGTTTCTTGTCATTCGATATCTATTATTATTAGTTATTTTTTGTGTTTTGACTATCGTGTTAATTTGTTGTAATATTGTTCTACTACTTTTCGTTGTTTTACTACGAGTTGTTGTTTTTTGTATTTCGTTACTTCTTTTACTCGACTAGTTTGGACTATTTTTTCTTGAGTCAAGGCTCGATAAAAAATAGTCTTCCTATCTCTGAGGTAGATAAGGTCTACCTACATGCTATCCTCTTTTGATCCCACTTTATAGGGTTATACTAGGTATGTTGTTGTTATTGCAATGCTAAGAAACATTACACAAACTAAATAAAAGATAATATTCTAATTTATATACTTTATCAAATAAAAGACTTGATTGTTTTCAAAACATCTATATTGCTTATTATACTCCCTTCCTCACATATTAGTTCGCCATCTTACTAAAAATAGTTTTTCCATATTAGTTGGTCACCTTACTAAATCAAAAAAACATTAATTAAAATTTTTTCATATTATCCTTGTTCACACTTATTTGTAAAGTCCCAAGAAGTTTTTTAATGGGTGAATTAGTAAAATTACCTCTTTATTTATACTTTTTTAATATGCATATAAAAAAAATGACCAACTAATAATAACGGACATGGGAAGTAAAATTAGCTTAAGAATTTTTTGTAATAGTTGCCTCAATTAATTGGATTTCTACAAATCTAAAATTAATAGTCTTACTAATCAATAGTGTCTCAAGAAAATTAGATGAACTTAATATATCATTAATTGAAACAAAAATATTAGAAGAGATTGAATATAGGAGAAAATTAACAATTTCGTGTATTCTCTAAAAGCTAAAAGTATAAATTCCAAATAAAAATATATAAATTTTGTTTTGAATAAATTTAAGGTCTTTTGTAAGTTTGACTTCTGACAGTTGCATTTTGCATTTTTAGAATCTTCCCAATGTGATGTGAAAGATGGAAGATGCAACAACCAACGGGTTGTTGAAATTAAATTCATAGGAATATGCTCCTTTCTGTCAAGGTTGATTTGGAAATATTATTGACAGATTTTCTCGCTCAATCGTTGGAAAATTTTTAATTTTTTTTTTGGTAGTTAGAATTTTTAGATTTTGATAAACCAACTGTATATATGGATTTTTAGATTTTGATAAACCAACTGTATATATATACTCCATTCATTTATTTTTATTTATCACTTATTTTTAAAATAAATTTTTATTTTTAGTTATCAATTTTAATATATCAAAAAAAGATAAAAGAAGCTTTTTTGTTGTAGAGGGGTGCGGATATAGGCGGATAAATAGCTTAAGAGATAGATTTAGTATATATATAATGAATCTATTTTTCTTTGTGCGTGGATATTTCTTAAATTTTGTTTCAATATTTTTTAATGATTTATTCTTTTCGTAAAATGTATTCATTAATTTATTTTATCCTGTAGTAATTGCAGAATTACAAATTTCTGTATAATAATTTATCCTAACTGTACTGTAATGTATATCTAATTCTAGATTTTCTATGTTATTTATTATCTTGTGTTGTTCTTCTCGTAGTGAGTTTTTTAAATTATATAAACTATCACATGTACTTTTTTCTAAATTTTCTAAGGTTTCTTCTATCCATATTAACTTTTCTTTTAGATTTTTCATTATTTCTCTAATTCGGTTTCTATAATTAATTTCTTTATTTAGATTATCTTGATTTTCTCTAGTTTTTCTAATATATTCTAACATCTCTTAATCTGAATAATATCCTTCTGGGTAAATTTCTTGGTATAACTGTTCTATCCAATCTATGGTTTCAATTTCATAGTCTATTACTTTTTCTAATATTATTTTCTTAATGTCTATAATTTCTATATCTTTAAATATATATAAGATTAAAACTTTAAGATAATCTAGATGATCTATCTTTTAAGATTGATTTTATTATAATATTTTGTAGTTGTTTGTTTTAGTCTTAGTAGTTCTTGCATATTTTTAGTAAGAAATTCTATATATTTTATATCTTTATTTTCCATGTATTTGTCTATATTTATTTTTATCTGTTTTTCTAGTAATTATATGTTTTTCATATCTTTTTCTAAAAATTTTATGTAATTTGTCATGATAGGTATTTGTAAGAGTAGTTAGGTAGGTATGGTATATAATTTACTCTAGTCATTTAATATTCACCAAATGTTTTTTCTAATATGACTTTTCTTATATCTGCTACTTTTATATCTTTAAGTGCATACAAAATAAGTATTTTAAATTTATCTACCATCACATCAGATAAATAATTATTCATTTCCATAAAATTGCTTTTTTCAAAATATTCCCTTCAACCATGTACATAACAAAATATGGTCATCTTAGATTACTATATACTAGATTATTCTTAAATAACATGTTCTTCGGTCACTATTAGCATGGTAATTTGAATACTTTTTCCCTTAAACAGCGCCTCTACTCTGGTTACTCCCCGCCACGGCTTCTTGCCTCATTGGTTTCACCTTTAGGATGGCATAGTTCTTAGGGATTTTTCTCCGTTTCCACTTTGCTAATAAACTTCTTAACATATTATTCTTCGAATAATTCTACTATAAAATAACTAATATGAATTTATTTTATCATATCATGATTGTTGGGAATTATGAATTTAGCTATTCATAATCATAAATAAATATACCTATTCGGGTAGTTTCGATATTTCTGAAGTTTGTTCCTCCATAGCTTTTTCCATTGAAATATGTTTGTTTTTTAATTAACTGAGCAAAATATTTGTTATGAACTGGAGAGAGTATTGCTTCAACACATGAAGGCTTGCTTTGCAATGCCTTCAGTTTCCTTTATTTATAGAACGAAAAAACTTTAGAAGCATCTTTACACGTTTTTTAAATGCTTACCTATAAATCAAAAAGGCTAGTACCTAGGCTAGTACCCTAAAAAGTCTAAAGTCTTCATGGCCTTAAAAATTTCTACAAGTCTAGAAAAGTTAAGTCTAGAAAAGTCTACATAGGCAATAATTACAATTCGTAAAGATTAAAAATCTATACAATGAATTCAATATCTTGTCTCCTTTGGTGTTGTCGTATCTGCTATATCTCCATTATTACTTCTTATCTTATATTTCCAGCTGACATTTTGTCTTCTTGATTTTTATTCTAGATGTACTTCTGGAATAATGTTATCTTCTCCATTACATCTTGAACATTGGTGATCTAGATATTTGTGTCCGATTATTTTACAATATCTTGTCAGTAGTCCGTCTGAAATAAATCCTTTTTTAATTGCTCTTGCGGTAGATTGTTTTTCTGGGTTGAGTAATGTCATTATCCATTGTCTGACATCTTCCATATCTGCTTGTCGTAGCTCTTTTGAATTTGAGTAAATCATTTGATGATCTCTCGAATAATAGCTCCATATTGGGTTTCTATTAGTATAATTATTTGCTAGTTCTTGGAGAATCGTAGCTAGTCCAATAAGTCGTTTATTTGCGTAGAAATTGGGTATCTCAATTCTGGGTATCTCCGGTTGCTGTGTAATATCTTCTGGTATGATCATATCTCTGGTTAGTCCTATTTTTACAACTTGTATAACTGGTTTTATTTCGTCATATAATATCTCTGCTGGTGCAGTATAACACTTTATGTAAAATAGATTTCCTTTCGTTATCCTTTTGTAGGTGGTGAATATCTTGTGTAATTCTTCCATAGTTATTAATTCTTCTCCGTCTTGGGTGTATATGGTGTTTAATAGTCCATAGTCAAAACAAGTTTTTACTAGGCTTGGCTTAGTTTTGGGTAGTGCAATTATTTTGTTATATCCTTGTAAATTTTGGGTTATATAGTTGGTGTTTGGTTCTCTGATGTTTGTAGCTCTGGGGTTAAGGTTTAGAAAAGTTTGTACTCTGTAGATATTTTCTATGTATTTCTGGGCTGTGTAGTTGTAAACTTTTTTATCTTGGTTTAGGCTATCTCGGTATGTGGTAACTTGTGGGGGTATGAACAAGTGGTCTTTTTGTGTTTTTGGTGTAAATGGTTTTTCAAATATTTTATTCATATTCATGTTCTGGTATCTTGGTCGACTATCTCCTTTGTTTGTACCTGCAGAAGTAGATTGATAAATGTTATGGGTTTTATGGAGTGTCCCAACGTCTCCTTCTAGCTCTGGAACTTTAATGTCTTCTGATCAACATAGCTCTGCAAACTGCTGAGTTAGCTGATTTGTAGCTATAGACTTCAGTTTATCTTCATTAGTCTTTAGCTTTTCTATCTCATTACTCATACTGTCCACTTTCAGTATCTTCTTCTATTATTTCAGTCTGTGTAGCTTTGTCTTGATATGTAATCTGCAATAACATTTTTGTTAGTACTGATCACTTCAATTATAAATGTGAAATTTAATATATTCAAGACTAGTCTCCGAATCTCTTTTGTTGTAACTGAATTTTGTATTTTCTTTGTTAACCACCAGCGTACCTGTGTATTATCTGTTCGTACAATAAATTTGTTATATACAATATATGGCTCAAATGCTAACAAACATTTATATAATGAACATAATTCTTTCCTATTTATTTCCCATTTTATTTCTGTCTCATTGAACATACCTGAGTAGTATCTACAATGATGTTCTATTTTTTCTGCTTCATATCGATATTTAAGTACTCCTCCATAACTATATTCACTAGCATCTGCTTCTACTATATATATAAATTTTCTATTTTCATCTGAAAATTGTAATTTTGGTAGTTCTTTACAAAGTAATTTTATTTTTTTGAACTTGTTTTTTATCTTCTTGATTATAGTTATATTCTACATCCTTTTTTAATTTTTTTCTGTAGTGGTTTTAAAGTTTCTGCTAATTTTGGAATATATTCTCTTACTTGGTTTACTAATCCTAAAAATGATTGTAATTTCTTCTTTGTATCTAATTCTTCTTTCGAATTTATTATTTTTTGTACTATATGTTGTTGCATTTTTACTCCACTTTTATCTATTTGTATTTCTAAAAATTCTATCTGATTTTTCATAATTTCAGCTTTCTTTTCGCTTAGACTTATTCCCGATTTTTCTATTATATCTGTAAACTGTTCCAATAATTTTAAATGTTCTTCTTTAGTTTTTGTATATAATAATATATCATCTATGTATACTATACAATTAGATAATTGTTTAAAATAACTATCCATAAAATGTTGAAATCTACCTGGTGCATTTTTATATCCAAATGGTAATACGTTCCATTCATAAAATCCTTGGGGTACCATAAATGCGGTTAATTCTTTAGATTCTTCACCTAACTTTAGATGGTAAAATCCTGATTTACAATCGAATTTGCTAAAATAATTATATCCTTGTATTTGTCTTATTTTTAATATCTTATTTGGTATTGGATAATTATATGTTATAGTTTTTGCATTTAAATTTCTATAGTCAATAACCATCCTACTTTTTCCTCTTTTTTGTTCACTATGTTTATTTACTATAAATGCTGGACTATTATGTTTACTATTACTTTTTTGTATATATTGTTTTTCTAATAATTCATCTATATGCATTTTAAATTCTTTTAAATCGTCAAAATTATATGTTAATGGTTTCTGGGTTATTATGCTATTTTTATCTATTAATTCAATTTTTATAGTAGTTTTATATTTTTTCCATCCTTTTAATGGATCTTCACTATATAATTGTTCTAATTATTTCTTAATTATTTCTATTTTATTTATTGAAAATATAGTTATTTCTATTTTATTTATCGAAAATACTACTAGTTCTATTGTATCTTGAGTATTTTTTATATTTTCTAACTTTTGTGTAATTTTTTCACTTCCTTTTATCCAATCAGTTTTCTTTCTTATTTTATTATTGACTCTTTTTGCTCTTACTTTCTGTTTACATGGTGTTGTAAACCACCAGTCTGTTCTAGTTATTATATGTGGGTATAATTTATCTAAGAACGGCATTCCTAAAAGTATATCTTTTGATGTTAGTTCATAATTATAAATTTCTTCTATTGTTAATATCTTATCCCATACTTGTATTTTTACATTCTTAGCTTTATAAGTAATTAAGCTTCCTTCATTATTAAATCCTTTAACTATTATTGGTGTTTTTAATTTATCCCATTTACTTTCTGGTAAGCAATTATATCTACATAAATTAGTTTCTGCTCATGTATCTATCATAGGCGTATAATATCTACTGTAATATCCTTCTACTACTATCTTCATTAATACATATATTTTTATTTTATGTTAAGGCTCTTCTTAAGAATAACTTCTCTTTGTTATATGTTAAGGTTAATTGTGTATGTTCTATATTATATGGTTTTACTTGTTCTAGCCATTTTATTCCTATATTATATCTGCTTTTTGCATTTCTTCCTTTACTTCGAATTCTATTTTTATTTTTCTAACTCCTATTATTATTTCTTTTTCTGCTATATTTTTACTATTTATTAAACTTCTTGGTAGATCTGGGCACATATCATTATCAGTTTTTATTTCTTCATTTTTTACTAGATATTTTGCTATATAATTTTCTTCTTGTCCTGTATTCAAAAGTATTAGATATTCTTTTTCATTTATTTTTCCTGTTATGTAATATTGGTTTAAATTACTTATTGAATTTATTTCATAACTTGTTCTTTTTGATGAGCTTGATAATTCTGATTTTTCATCAGCTATTCTTTTCGTTGTACTTATTCTATCATTTACTATTTCTAAATTTTCTTCTATATCTATGTCTCTATAGCTATAATCATTATAATCTATTGTTTTTACAATTTGTTCGAATGGTCTTTCTATTCGTATCTTATTAATCTTATTTTTTCCTGTTATTTTATGTTTTGTTGTTAATACATATAAATTTTTGCATCTTGCTGTAAATATTTTACTTCCTGGAGTTAATTCTATTCCTGATATTTTCCAATATAATACGAGTGATTTATTTATATTTTTATCTGTTACTGCTACTGAATAATTTGCACTTATTATAAATTTAAATTTTTGGTATATTAGATTTCCTTTTACGGCAGTTAGTATGCTTTTTTCTATAGGTTTTATAATTCTATCATCTGCTAAATATAATTCTATTGGTGTATCTATTCCTTCTCTAAAATATGCTTTTATTAATATCTCTGTACCTCCAAGGTGTACATATTTTATTGGATCTCCTTTACTTTTTATATCATTTATCTCTTTATTAATTATTCTTTTTGTTACTAGTGGTATACTAGCTTTGCCTTTTGTATATCTGCAGTCTATTACATGTTCCTTTTGGCATACTACATAATATTCGTCCTTTTTTCTAGTAAAAATATTTTTTATTGTTGGTATTTTAAATATTTTTCTACACTTAAATCTAATTCTTTTCCTTTTATTTCATCAAATATGTTACTATCAAATATTATTTTTTGTTCCGTTCCTTCATCATTTAAATATTCTTCCTTTGTTATTATTTTTATATCTTCTTCAGTCATTTGATTCATTTATTTCACTATCTATTTCATTATCTGTTTCGTTTTCTGAAATTTCATATATACTATCCTCACTTTCTAATTCATAATCTATATAATCTATCTGCATATATTTTGTATTATCTATTTTTATTTCTGATATTTGTTTATTTTTTGAATTTTTAGGTAATTTACAATCTCTAGCTAAAGGGCCTATCTTTCTACAATTATCACAAGTACATTCTTTTATAAATTTCTTCTTTCTATATGGTCTTTTGTATTTATAATTTTTTACATAATATCTTTTTCTCGGTTTCTTATATTTATATTTTGATTTTTTATATTTCTTATGTCTTTTTCTTTTCTTATAATATCTTTCTTCACATCCAAATTGGGGTGCTATTTTATTTTTGCAACATGCTAAATTTCTTATTAATGTTTTTTCCATTTTTAATTCTTCTCTATATTTTTCACATAAGTTTCTATACCATTGTTGTAAAAATTTTATTCTTGCTCCTAACGTATCTACTATTTTTGCTTCTTCCCAACTTTTTATTATCTTTGAACTAAATGGCTCGGGTAATTTATTAAAATATAATTTTCTTATCTCTTTACTTTCTTCTATACTATATTCTCCTTTATAATAATATTCTTTAAATGCGCAAGTATATTCATCTATATAACACATATTACATATTGCTAATTTTAGCATTAAATTCCTATTTGTATCTTGTTCTTCTTCTATTGTTGTCATACTACCAAATTCATCTTTTATAGCTGTTTCGTATTTTTTTAATAATTCTATAGGTGTTAGTTTAGTTGTTGTTGATGATGTTCCTTCTATAGGTTTATTAGTTCTTAATACTTTCTTGCTATTTTCAGTTAAATTTGAAAACCATAGTTTTACTGATCCTATTAGTGTTCTTTCTATGTATTCTGGTGCATCTGTTATGTTTATATTATTATCTAATAATTGTTTTGTCATATATCCTATCCATAATTGTATTGTTTTTTCTGTATCTATTACACAGTCTAGGTCTAAAAAGTTATAATTTTTATTAACTATTTGTTTTGGTGTCCATTTTTCATATTCATTATATTTTTTAAACTTGCTCTTATAATACATAGGTTTTCTTATTTCTGTTGTTTTAGGTATTATATTTTCATCTTCTTTTTTATCAAGAGTATTTATTTCTGTATGGGTACTTTCTAAGTTTTCCTCATTAATTTCTTTTTGTTTTTCATTGATTTCTAAATTTTTTGTATTTGTTAATATTTCTGTATATGTTTAACTATCTTCTGAATCATAATTATCTGTCTCTTCAATATCTATATTATTTATTTCTAATTCTTTGTTTCTTATTTCCAATTTTTCCTTAAATTGATTTATCTCGTTTAGTAATTTTTGTTCTCTATCTTTTTCTTCTTTTTTCTTTTGTCTTTGTTCATACAGATCTTTTAACATTTGTAGTTCTTTTTCTAATTCAGCAATCCTACTATTTTTAGTTTCTTCTATTTTTCGTATTTCTTCCGTAGTTTGTTGTTTTATTTTTTCTATTTCTTTTTTCCTATCTATTTCTTCGTTTTCTCTTTCTATTCTTACCATTGCTGTCAATTTATCTTCTAATTTTAATTCTTCTTTTTCTAACATTAGATATAAATGTTCACCTATTTTCTTATATCTTCTTCCTAGATTAGAAAATACTATTTTTATTTTTAATCCTTCATGATTTTCATATATTTTTTCATCTATTATAAATTCTTCTTTGTTCATTTTATTGTGAATAGTTCATGTTGATATATATATATTCTAAACTGTCTATTTGTGATTCTAATTTTGATATTTCATCTTTTTGTGTATTTATTGAATTTTCTTGTGTATTTATTGAATTTTCACTAACTCCGACAAATATATTATAATGTAGTCTTTCTATTCTTATTTTTAGTTCTTTACGTTTTTCAGAAATAATTTGTTTTAATTCTTTGTATTTCTGCACTTTATTCATTTAAACCTTATTTATAATATCTTGGTAGGTATCTAAATCTAATTTTATCATAATTAGGTGGTATGTGTCTCATTCTTCTAGATTTTAAATGGATTATTAATTTCGCTTCAATACTAGATATCAAGCAATGTGGGTGCACTTGAACCTAAATCTGCACCGAAAGGGTGAAGTAGGAGTGAGTACGGTCCACTTATACTTTGTAGCTGTCATAGGCTGACGAAGCAAAGTAGAAAATAAAGCATACAAAACACATACTAAGGGCTTGTCACCTGCAATCAGAAAATGTCCCACAAAGGTTAGCCCACACTGCTTGCATTAACAGTTCTATAATATCCTATATATAATACAACAACACACAAGATAGGGATACAAATATACACAATATCACATACAAGTAGAACAAAAGAGGGACATTCATAATTAAGATTATCAAATACAATTAGAGAAAGATAGAACAATTAGACATCAACAAGTCAGATATAGAACAATTAGGTAGATGACAAGTCAATATGGCAATTCGAACACAACATAAATACAATAAAGCAGGTATAATTTATATGGTGATGAAATGATGATGATGATGCATGGGATTGACACACAACCTTAAGTTTGGCGTACAGCCTCAAGTTTGGCACACAGCCTGAGGATCACCAATATCTACAATTCTTCTCCGGCTTGATCCTTCGAAGATGGTCCATAAAATACAATATCTGATGTCAATATCCAGTATTCTAGTGTTTCCAGTATTTTTGAAGTACATACATAACATAAGAAATTAATTAAGTAAACACACATGACAATAAGTATATATAAAGCAATAAAATAAACAAGTGAAATGATGTGTATGATGACATGAGAATGACGATGCAATGTGCACAACCATTCAAAATGAGTATTTCCACAATCAATCCATATGATGTATTTCCAAAACTAATCCACATGGTATATTTTCACAACCAATCATAATGTTACAATTCCACAACCACGTGAGCCAATATCCACTCATTACTTTCGTTACATCCATGAATTTTCACACGTCTCATATACCAATAAGTATGGACATATCACAATAAACCAATGAAACCACATTAGGCATTTCAACAACACAATACACTTATTCACATGCAAACGAACTTTGTAAACACACTACATTCGACGCTTTAGAATTAATGGCGATATCAAATTTTTGAAAAAATATCATTTTCACAAAGTTTACCCCCAAAATCTGAAATCACAATTTTCCAAATCGAGGGTCGAAATGAGATTTAATATTCGTAAAATTACACCAAAAATATTATCATCCTAAAATCGACGTTCTGGATCTTCTAGTGCAGTCAAATTTTCAATCCAAGGTTATTTCGACCAAATATGGCTCCCACACCCATATTTATATTTTTTTTCAACTTTCCAATCAATAGATCGAAATGAGCTCGGGTGCACTGAGACCCAAACCAAAGGTCTACCTAGCCTAAAATCGATATTTTGGAGCTACCGGTACAGTCCATTTAGCCATCCGTCATATGAATAAAAAGATATCCACATAAGTCCAACATAAAACTTTTAAAGCTATCAAAAATCACAATATCGCATAAATGGTATCAAAATGCATCGAGAACCGTGCCAATTACCCCATACCTAAAAAAATATCATAATAAAACTACGGGAAGGGGTAAAATAGTTAAATCATATATCATTGCACATTTCACATATTTCATAAAATGTTGGTCGTTACATCATCCACCACTAAAAATCTTGTTCATCCTCGAACTAAGGTAAAGAAATACCTCAATCAACGAAGTGTTGGGGCTAGGAACTATGCATATCAGACTCAACCTCCCAAGTAGCCTCATCCAGAGGTCGTTATCTCCGCTGAATCTTAACCAAAGGGATAACTCTAGAGCGCAATTATCTAACATCCCCAGATAATATGGAGATCGGCTCCTAAATAAAAGATAACCGCTCATCTAACTGAACTGACTCCCAAAAAATAGCATAAGACTCATTTGGAATATAACAATGAAGCATTCAAATAAAAAACTAGATAAATAGTTGATAGATCAGGAGGCAAAGCCAACTCATAAGCCACATCACCAACTTTTTGAAGATTCATAAATTGACGAATATACCTCAAGTTAAGCTTACCCGTATCCTCAAACCACATCACACCAATCATGGGTGAAACTCAAAGGAAAAATGGATCACCAACACCAAATCACAAGACACGAAGTCTACGATCAGCATAGAACTTCTACCTACTCCGAGCCGCTCTAAGTCTATCCTAAATGTCCCGAACTCTATCTAAGGACTTACAAAGAAAGTTCGTACCTCGAGGTCTCACCTCTGAAACATCAAACTAACCCACTGGGGAGTGAAAACGCCTACCATACAATGCCTCAAAAGGAGCCATAGCAATACTTGAACAGTAGCTATTATTATATACAAACTCTGCTAAAGCCAAATGTTACTCCCACTGGCTACCAAAATCTGTCACACATGCACAGAGCAAATCCTTCAAAACCTAGATAGTTCGCTCTGACTGGCCATCAGTCTGGGGGTGAAACACTGTGCTAAGATTAACTCGAGTACCCAAGTCATCCTGAAAAGTCTCCCGAAAGTGAGATGTGAACACAGAACCTCAATTTGATATAATGGACACCGGCACACTATGCAGATGCACAATCTCATGAATATAGATATGGACCAATCTCTCAACACTGAATAAGACCTGAACTAAAATAAAATGAGCTGACTTGGTCAATCAATCCATGATGACCCTGTCACGACTCATGTCGGGCGCTCTTCTATTTTTGGTAATCAGGCATTATACTTATATAATAAAGAAAAAATATAGAAAATAAATCACTACGGAATCATGGTCATGTCCTGAGTTAAGTATATCAATATGAAAGAAAATCCATTGACATCTAAACAACATCTGCTTCTATCTGCGAAATCTCTACTACATACGAAATTAGCAACTATCTGAAACTGTGACAAGGACCCCAGTGGACCTAAACCAAGATAAATAACAAGTATTTGAAAGAAATAGGCCTTCCAGAATAGAGAAGGCTCACCAAACTGCACACTTCACTTCTGTCCAAAAAAATTTATGGCTTAGCAAAACCTCTAGACTGAGCCTTAGACCCTAAAATATATGGGGTCAATACAATTGTACTGGTATGTGAAACAACTCAAAATAACATGTTTTTATACAAAGTAGATGAGAACATAGCGTAATAACAGTGAACATTATGTAAATAAAAATACATGGGCATATTTAATAATTTCAAAGCAGTTCTTGAAAGCCTTGAATCATTCTTTATTATTCTTCTGAGCTAATTAGTACACCCTACAATCTGTAATTCCATGGGTTAGATGAAATCCGCCATTGACTCAGCGGCTAAGCCTCCAATCTAAGTGTGCCGCATGAATTGGAGCTTTAATAATATGGTATACCCCCTTACAAGTATCCCATGGCATCACGCTTACATGACGTTCACATGATCGCTCTTTCGGGATAATACCCGTATCGGCAACTACGGTTCACAATGATGATCTTTTACACTCAAATGCCTTCTTCGGGTAATCAATTAGCTCTCTTAAGCCCAAATTTTGATTATTCAAAATCATGCTTTATGCTTTCAAAATAATCCTTACTTTTTCTATAAGGGTCATATCATCACCGGGTATCGTCATACCCTGACTTATAAGTCAATATCATATCAAATTCACAGCCCATCATATTCAAAACATGCACAAGACAACCCAAACTTTTATAACGTCACAATAGAGTTATGTTTTTATCATCTCTTTGCAAGATTCAAAACATGTGGTGGTCATGTTAATTTAATTAATCACATGCAATTCTTTCCTTTTAAAGCAAGAATGTAGTTATAGCAAGAAACTCCCTCTCATTATATATATACCATGTCAAATACCATGAAATTGAGAAGATCAGTTTCAAATCTTAAGGCATGCATTTTAAATCATTCACCATGAAAATATAAACTTTAGTTTGCAACAGGAGAGAGAATTCATACTCTTGGTCTCAATCAATATTACAAAATACACGAAATTCATATATATATAGTTACAATTC
>NC_061113.1:42833577-42879017 GCF_002878395.1 Capsicum annuum | reverse complement strand
ATATATATATATATATATATATATATATATATATATATATATATATATATATATATATATATTTACAATTCAATTTTAATGAAAAGTAATTCAAGACAACATATATTTCCATCAAAACAGTCTCATGATGCATAATCTTCAAAAATCATATCGTATACTTCATTATAAATCATAATTGGTGATTTTTAATCTTGATAAAATATTTAAACTTATGCTCAAAGTTTTTAGAGTAGTTCCACATACCTTAAGTTTCTTATCTTGAAGGATGAAACCCAAATGTTGATCTATTTTCTTGAGATCTTGGCATAGGAGTTAGGGTTTTTGTGTTCTTGGGAAAGGGAGGATGATTTCAATTTGGGGATAATATGAATTTGGGCTAAAGTATTGTTTTGTGGCTGAAATTTGGTGTTTTGGACGTTTGGGTTCAAGGGGAACGGACCAAAGTGACCCTTGACCCTTAAGAAACTAAAATTGTTGGGTAATAGCCCCCGCGTCACGACCCCTAGTTGGGTCAACCATCCCGCGCGATGCGACCCCTTTTTGGGTTAGGCAACCCTCGTGTCGCGGGGTTATCGTGACCCTTACTGCCTCACACGAAAAATGGCATAACTTTTCACCCCGTTTAACAAATTTTGGCAAAATTGGTATCATTGGAAAGCTAATTCGATTATCTACAATTTGATTGGTCTTAATCTGCCAAATTTTATATATACAAAAAGTTATAATCATTCAAAGATGACCCTTATAGAATCCAATTCCAAACTTTGGGTGAATCAAAGGATCTTAGCTCAACTTGATTCTATATAATTTCTATGAACATTTTTAATCTCCTGAGCACTTCACACCTTAGGATAATTATCATGACACATGTATTCAAAATAAATCATAGGATTAGCATTTACGAATGTAGGAACGATGGTTCGATTTCTAGCTTACAAATATGAGGTGTTAAATTATCCCCCTTGGGTTCATTCATCCCCGAATAATGACTCGAGACACAAAAAGGCATGATTTAAAGAACTACATGAAAATAAGGAGTATTATATACCTTCCATATCATCATCCACAGTCTTAAAGAGGTTTGGGTATCTAGTTCGCATGTCATCTTCTGACTCCCAAGTAGCTTCCTCATCTTTTTTATTCTTCCACAACACCTTAACTGAAGCTATCTCCTTACTTCTCAGCTTCTGAACTTGGCAGTCCAAAATGTAAATGGGTTCTTCTTCATATGACCATTAGTCTTTCACATTGATATCTTCTACAGGCAACAATAAGGAATATCCTCTATAGGCAACACTAAGGAATGATATCCAATGCACTTCTTCAACATGGAGACATAGAATATGGGATGAACGAAAGCCAAACTCATGGGAAAATCTAATTCATTGGCCACCCCACCTATTCTCCTAAAAATCCGATATGGTCCTATATAACGAGGACTAAGCTTCCCTTTCTTCCTAAATCGTATGAGCCTCTTCATAGGAGAGATCTTTAGGAACACCAAATCATCCAACTCTTAACTCTAAATCTCTTATCCAAACATCACATGAAATCTATATTGATCCTCTCCCACTTCTGCATAGGCAAGGTTATCTCTTGAGAAGTACCACCTGAACTCAAGTGTTCCACTTTGACTTGTTGACAATTTAAACACTTAGAAACAAAATCAGCAACATCGTGTTTCATATTGTTCCACCAATATATTGGCTTAAGGTCGTGATATATTTTAGTAGAGCCTGGGTGAACAACATACCTCGAAGTGTAAGCTTCATCGAGGATTCTTTTCCGCAACCCATCCACATTTGGTACACATAACCTACCTTAATATCTCAAAACACCATCACTGCCAATTTCAAAAAACATCACCTTTTGTTGACCCATATCTTTCATAATTTGCATCAAAATGGGGTCTTCGGCCTTCTTTTCCTTCACTTCAGCACCTAGGGAAGATTTATCTATTTCATGCACAACTACTCCTCTATCTTCGAAATCCAAAAGTCACACCCCTAGATTTGCAAGCCGGTGAATATCTTTCACCATATCCCTCTTTTCTTCCTCAACATAAGAAAGACTTCCTATAGATAATCTGCTGAGGGCGTTGGCCACCACATTAGCCTTGCCCGAATGATAGTGCAGGCTCATGTCATAATCCTTCAACAGTTCCAACCAACGCCTCTGCATAAGATTTAATTCTTTCTGCGAGAAAACATACTATAAACTTTTATGGTCGTTAAATATATCAATATGTACCCCATAAAGATAGTGCCGCCATATCTTAAGTGCAAATACCATAGCCACTAACTCCAAGTCATAGGTGGGTTAATTTTGCTCATGCACCTTCAACTACCTAGATACATAAGCTACCACTTTGCCATGCTGCATAAGTACACACCCAAGTCCCACTCGGGACGTATCACAGTACACAACAAAACCCTCTGTACCCTCAGGTAGGATCAAAATAGGTGCAGTAGTCAACTTGTCTTTCAACTTCTCAAAGCTATTCTCATAGGATTCAGACCATATAAATTTCACCTTTTTCTATGTCAACCTTATAAGTAGAGCAGCTATGGAAGAAAAACTCTTTATGAACCTTCTGTAATATCTCGCCAAACCCAAGAAGCTCCGAATGTCAGTTGGAGTTATAGGTTTGGGCCATTTTCTCACCGCCTTAATCTCTTGGGGATCAACTTTAATTCCCTCACTAGACACAATATGCCCCAAGAAAATGATAGCATTAAGCCAAAATTCACACTTGGAAAATTTTTCATATAATGTATGATCTTTAAGGGTCTGAAGGATGATTCGGAGATGACTGGTGTGATCCTCCTCACTCTTAGAATAAATCAAAATGTCATCAATGAAAACTATGACAAACAGATCTAAAAACTGGCGGAACACCCTATTCATTAGGTCCATAAAGGTTGCAGGGGAATTAGTCAATCCGAAGGACATGACTAAGAATTCATAACAGCCATATCGAGTTTGGAAAACTGTTTTGGGAATATCAGCCTCTCTAACCTTCAGCTGATGATACCCCAAATGAAGGTCTATCTTTGAAAACCACTTAGCACCCTGAAGTTGGTCAAAGAGATCATCAATTCTAGGAAGGGGATATTTGTTTTTCACAATGACTTAGTACCCCTAATGTCACCCCCCACTGTCGAGCAATCCCTTTTGAAGTGACCCATCCGACCACATGTATAACAGACGTGCTCACTATAGATACACCTTCCCGGATGGTTCTTTCCACAGATACTGCAATGAGGATACTGCCTATATAATTGAGCCACACTCCCTTGTGACTGAGTGCTCTACACTCTCAGCCCATGGCTTGGCTATAAATTTTGAAATCGCCGATCAGCTGGAGGTCTGGGCGTCGGGGCGCTGGCTAAAGGCTTAGCATTACTTTAGAACTTTTTCTTTGGCCACCTATTACCCTAATTACCATCTTGATGCTGACTATAGTTCTGGTCAACTAGTCTGGACCTCTTGGCCTGTCTGTCTTTCTTTCTTGCTTCAACGACTCTTTTTTTTATCCTCAGCCTGTTGTATATGAATGGACAATCTGGAGAAGTCCATATCTTTGTTCAACATTGTCCCTTTGCACTCCAACACCAAGTCATCTGAAAGATCAGATGCAAACTTTCTCATATGGGCCCTCATGTTTCCCACTAATTTTGGAGCATAACGGGATAGTTGATTGAATTTCTGGGTGTACTCCTTGATACTCATCTTTCCTTGTTTCAAATTAATGAACTCTTCAGCCTTGGACTCCCTCAACTCCTGGGGAAAGAGTCGATCCACAAAAGCTTCCATAAATTTGCCCCACATGAAAAGCTCAGTATTTTTACCCCTCAAATCTTCCCACTCATTGTACCACTGATTTGCTACCTCCTTAAGTTGATAAGCCACCAGTTCAACCCCTTATACTTCATCCACATACATTACTCAAAAAATTTTCTCTATTTCATCTACAAACTCTTGTGGATCCTCCTCTATTTTTGTACCCATAAACTTAGGTGGGTTTAACCTTATAAAATAACCCACCCATGTAGTCTCAGATGCACCAGACGCAGAACCAACATCCTTCGACCGTCGGGTCTGTGAAGCCACCAATTGTGCGATCATATGCATCGACTGCCTAAACTCAGTATTTGATATTTCTCTCTGGAGAGGTTGGGTATAGTTAGTCCCAGACTGGAGAGCCCTAGGTTCCCCTGGTGGACTAGTCTAAATAGAAAGGACTCCCAGAGCAGCAACAATTTCAGGAGTGTGATCCCTATTACGTGTCCTCATCCCATAGGTAGGACGGATATCTTTAGTTTGGGCATTCTGTTCATTGGAGTGACATGGATGCATGATAGCTTTTCTGAAATACAAGAGACCATTTATTAGAGGACATTCAGACTCTACATCATGAACTAAATCACAATGAAGGAAGATATTCCTAAATGTCTAGCAGCCTCCTACTTATAAGTGTAGCACTCTACACACCCATAAAAAAGACTCTACCCAACGTGATTTCTCAGACGCCCTGGGACCATGAACCATGCTCTAATACCAAGTTTGTCATGACCCAAGCTGGGGCCCTAATCATAACGAGCATTCAGAACCGTGGAGGCTCGAGCTCCCTTCTATTTCGGGTAATAATGCATAATACACATATAATAAAGAAAAGATATGGAAAATAAATCATTACAAAATTATGGTCATGTCCTGGACCTCTAGAATGAGCCTCAGACCCTGAAATATAGGAGGTCAATACAATTGTAATGGTATATGAAACAACTCAAAATAACATGTTTTTATACAAAATAAATGAGAGCATAGCGTAATAACAGTGAACATTATGTAAATAAAAATAAATGGGCATATTTAATAATTTCATAGCAGCTCTTGAAAGCCTTGACCCACTCTTTGTTATTCTTCTGAGCTAATCAGTACACTCAATAATCTGTAATTCCATAGGCTAATAGAATCTGCCATTGACTCGGCGGCCAAGCCTCCAATTCAAGTGTGCCACAAGAATTGGAGTTTTAATAAGATGGTATACCCCCTTACAAGTATACCATGGCATCACCCTTACATGATGTCCACATTATCCCTCTTTTGGGTAATACCTGTATGGGCAACTACGGTTTTCAATGATGAGCCCTTACAATCAAATTCTTTCCTTGAGTAACTAATTAGCTCTCTTAAGCCCAAATTGTAATTATTCAAAATCATGCTTCATGCTTTCAAAACAATTTTTACTTTTCTATGAGGATCATGTCATCATCGGGTATCATCATATCCTGACTTGCAAGTTAATATCATATCAAATTCACAGCCCATCATATTCAAAACATGCACAAGACCACCCAAATTTCATAACGTCATAATAGAGTTATCACATTGAAATCTCAAGAAAACTTAGGCATTTATCATCTCTTTGCAAGATTCAAAACATGTGGTGGTCATGTTAATTTAATCAATCACATGCAATTCTGTCCCTTTTAAATCATGAATGTAGTTATAGCAAGAAAATCCCTCTCATCATATATATACCATGCCAAACACCATGAAATTGAGAAGATCACTTTCAAATCTTAAGTCATGTATTTTAAATCATTCACTATGAAAATATAAACTTTAGTTTGCAACAGGAGAGGGAATTCATACTCTTTCTCTCAATTAACATTACAAAATACACGAAATTCATATATATATAGTTACAATTCAATTTTCATGAAAAGTAATTCAAGACAACATATATTTTTGTCAAAATAATCCCATGATGCATAATCTTCGAAAATCATGCGTATACTTCATTATAAATCTTAATTGGGTATTTTAAATCTTTATAAAACATTTAAACTTATGCCCAAGGTTTTTAGAGTAGTCCCACATACCTTAAGTTTCTAATCTTGAAGGATGGAACCTGAATGTTTATCTATTTTCTTGAGATCTTAGCTTAGGAGTAAGGGGTTTTTTGTTCTTGGGAAAGGGAGGATGATTTCAATTTGGGGAAAATATGAATTTGGGATAATGTTCTATTGTAGAGTTGAAATTTGGTGTTTTGGACGTTTGGGGTTGAGGGGAAAGGACCAAAGTGACCCTTGACCCTTAAGAAACTAAAACTGTGGGGGAATAGCCCCCCGTTGAGACCCTTGGTTGGGTCAACCATCCCTCGCAATGTGTCCCCTATTTGGGTCAAGCATCCCTCGTGTTGTGGGGCTATCTCAACCCTTTACTACCTCACACAAAAAATGGTATAACTTTTCACTCGGTTAATGGATTTTGGCAAAATTGGTATCGCTGGAAAGATAATTCTATTATCTACAATTTGATTGGTGTTAATCTACCAAATTATATATATATAAAAAGTTATACTTATTCAAAGATAACCCTTGTAGAATCAAATTCCAAACTTTGGGTGAATTAAAGTATCTTAACTCTACTTGGCTCTAAATGATTTCTATGAATATTTTTAACCTGATGAGCACTTCACACCTTAGGATAATTATCATGACACATGTATTCAAAATAAATCACGTTATTAGAGTTTACAAACATACGAATGATGGTTTGATTTCTAGCTCAAAAATACGGGGTGTTACAAACCCAAACACTGTCAGAACCATGAGACGTACGAGGAAAACCAGTCATAAGGTTCAAGGTGATCCATTCCCACCTCTACTCAAGAATGCATAACCTCTGAAGTAAACCACCAGGACTTATATGCTCAGCTTTCACCTACTGACAACATAGATAATGATCCATAAAATCTGCTACATCTCCCTCATACCTTCCCACCAATATTGTTTTCTCAAGTCATGATGCATCTCAATCATACCAGGACATAGAATATCTTAAATAATAATCCTCCTCCAAGATCAACCTAATCCATTTACCCATTCTCGGCACACAAACTCGGCCTCAAATCTATCTGAATCAAGTGAGGCTTTCTTACTCGCATCACTCAACACCTTATCCTGAATCAACCTCAATCCAACAATATCAAATTTATGAGCTTGAATTTGCTCTATAAAAGAATATATAGCCTCCGAAAATACCAAAACACGCCCAGGTATTAAAATATCAAGCCTAACCATCTATGTAATACCTCGTACTTTTTCCAAGATTGAAATTTGTCCCAAGAATATTAGAAACTTTCTTTGAAATATGAATCAACTTTTGTACATGTGGCATTTTTAAGATTTTCACTTTTATTCATGTGGAAAATTGAATTAGCTTTCTAATGATACGAATTTTGTCCAAGTCTGGTAACGGAGTAAAAAGTTATAGACG
Organism: Capsicum annuum; assembly: GCF_002878395.1. NCBI lineage: Eukaryota > Viridiplantae > Streptophyta > Magnoliopsida > Solanales > Solanaceae > Capsicum > Capsicum annuum. The sequence goes on along the minus strand of NC_061113.1, from coordinate 42,871,727 downwards.
TTTTACTTAGAGCTATCAAAATCGCCCAGGTGCGATGGCCAGGTTGATGGACCGTTAGCCTAGAGATGGACCGTCGCCTTGACCCTCGTAGCCAAGGCGGTGAGGCAACCTTCTGGATAAGGTGCGATGAACAGGTTGATAGATCGTCGAACTTGCGATGGACCATCGCCTAAGCCGTCACTACCTAGGCAGTGAGACCCTATTCTTGTCCACATACGATGGTCGGAATGATGGACCATCAAGCCTGTGATGGATCATCGCACGAGCTGTCATATGTCTTGCTTAGTTATTTTAAGTCATTTTAATAGTGGTATTTTGATCATTTACCACTTGCTTATATATACCCAGTTATATTCGACCTCAGCTCATTTGTTCATTATTATTTCACAACAACAAAATTTATTATTTTATCTCTAAGATTAATCCCCAAGGATAAAATCCAAATCTTCTTCAAGAACTAAGAGATTTCAATTCTTCAAATTCAAGAACTTTAAGAAACTCATTACCAGGTATGCATAGTGTTCATTCATGGACTCTTTTCATCCATAAAACCCAAGAATCCCATTTCTAAGTTCAAGTTTTATGGATTTCCTTTATGAATTTTCATGATTTGGGCTACTCTTGTTCATGTTGATAATGAGTATCTATTCAGATGGGAGTAGAAATTAGCACCAAGTGAACCAAAGGATGGGAACTCACCTGTTATATGAGGGTGTGATTCTTAGAAGAAATCCTTGCGTTGTAGAACTATGTAGCCAGCAAAGATTGAAACATCATAACCTACTATATTAGGGTAGATGAGGTGAATTAACCTAAGGGTTGCCACCATTCTTACTAAAGTTACCTGTTATATTAGGGTTACTCACACGTTGTCCTTACCAGTGGCACAGAATTGACACCCTTCCAATCAGGGCACAAATTGGACCCATCTCAGCTATTATAGAATATATGGGGCATGCCAGTTAGATGACTACTTCCCATAGTTTTAGTATCAGTATCAGTCAGGAACTCGAATAGTTCTTCAAATTTTAGGACTGTTAGATACATTCAACCTAGATACAGTACAAAACTCAACTAGTTCCATCAGATTTAGGACTGTTAGATACAGTCACTCATGTTATCAGTTATATCAGTTATCAGTATGTCATGTTATCAGTATTCAGATTCAATAGTCATATTATCACGGTATAAATGTCAGTTTTTATGTCTCATGCATTTCCTCTCATGCTCATGATAGTCAGTCTGTTATTATATTTTTTTATGCATATGAACCCTATTTATTCATCTTACCTCACATGCATACCAGTACATTCCAAGTACTGACGCATTTGCACTATAGTGTCGTATACTATAGTTTAAGAGACACGAGTTTCAGAGCATCAGTAGATTCCAGTCTCAGCAGTCAGAGTCAGAAATGAGTCCTTATTTTTTGAGGACACGATCATCATTTTACTATCTCATTAATTAATTTATTAGTTGGAGTTAGTTGGGGATATATCCCAACAACTTCTTATTCAGACAGTCATGTTTAGAGGCTTTTCGGACTACAATATATTCAGATAACTTATTTCAAGCTTTGTTTTGGGTATTTCATACCCCATTTATATGTTATGATTTATCAGATCTTATGTTATAGTTTTGAACCTTATGGCCTTTCAGTTCATGTTTCTGCATTATACAGTATGTATGTAGTATATAGGTATATATATCAGTCATGGGTTAGCTTGTGGTCCTTCGGGGTCATGAGCACTGTGTAGCATTTTGGGTACCAGATTCGAGGCGTTACAAACTTGGTATCAGAGCCTAAGGTTCAATAGTGTCCTAGGAAGTCCAAAACCGCATCCAGTAGAGTCTTATGTATGGGTGTGTTGCGCGCCACATTTATAGTTTCCCTCCTTTCAGTATTCATGTAGTACCAGTGAGCATAGTCTCAAGTGAATCTCTCAGTTTAATCCATTTCTTTTCCTTATTTTAGAACATACCTCCCAAGAGAAGAACCTATTCTGTCCAAGAAGATCTCTTGGACAAATATGTTTCTCATGCAGAGTTCAAGGCCGTATTCACTGCTCTTGCTCAGTCAGTTGTTGCTCAGAATGAATGACCAACTATCATTCTAACCAACCCAGTGGCCAATTCAGCTGCAGCCAGGATTCAGGACTTCACCCGAGTGAATTCTCCATCCTTTCTTAGGTCTAAGACAGACGAGGACCCTCAGGAATTCCTAGATCAGGTGCAGAAGGTTACAAACATAATGGGGGTTATGTCTAGTGAGAGTGCTGAGCTAGATGCATATTAGTTGCAGGACGTGGCTCATACTTGGTTCAAGCAGTAGAAGTCAGAGAGGGCAGACGATGCAGGGTCAGTTGAGTGGGAGGAGTTTGCTTCAGTGTTCCTTGATAGATTCTTTCCCCTAGAGCTTAGAGAAGCTAATGTGCTAGAATTCATCAACCTTAGGTAGGTCAATATGATAGTGAAAGAGTATTCTCTTAAGTTTACTCAATTAGCCAGATATGCCCCTCCTGTGGTTACAGATAGCAGGGCAATGATGAGTAAGTTTATTTTAGGGATAAACGATAGCATGGTTGATGAGTGCAAATTTGTTGTGCTGAATAGTGACATGATTTTAGCCAGGATCATGAATCATGACCAGTAGACAGAGGAGCATAAAGTTAGGATGTGAGAGAGGCAGAATAAGAAAGCAAGGTCAAGTAGTTTCAACTTTGCTCAGCCTAAGTTAGAAGGAGAAAATCGTTCTCAATTTCATCCTAAGTCATCAGTTCCAGCTCCTTCTTCAGCCAGTGCTCCAGTTCCTAAGTTCAGAGAGGGTAGCAAAGATAGAGCACCAGGCTCTAAGTACCAGTGCAACGTTAGCAGTGCCCGCACCTATCCTCTTTGCCAGACTTGTGGCAAGAACCATTAGGGTATTTATAGAGTTGGTAGACGTATTTGCTTTGGATGTGGCAAGCTAGGCCACAGAGTCAGAGACTATCCTCATCCAGGTCCTCAGGGTCAATAGAGTCGCTCCTTAGCTTAGTTCGTTCACCCAAATCAGCAAGGTGCCACCTTCAGTGCTACTAGTGGGCAATTCCCAAATCATCTCTATGTTCTTCAGTCCAAATAAGATCAGGAAAATTCTCCTAATTTGGTTACCGATACGTTACAGATTTTTCATGTGCATGTTTACGCTTTGCTAGATCCAGGAGTTTCTTTGTCTTTTGTCACTCTTTATATAGCAGTCGATTTCGGAGTCAGTCCCAAAATTCTAGCAGGGCCTTTTTAGTCTCCACCCCGGTGGGTAAAACCATCATAGCCCGACAGGAATACAGGAATTGCTCGGTTATAATATTTTAAAAAGTCACCTCAGCATACTTAGTCGAATTAGAGATGACTGATTTTGATGTTATTTTTGGCATGGATTGGCTTTATTCCTGCTATGCCATAATCGACTGTAGAAACAGAATAGTCTAATTTCAGTTTCCAAATAAACCCTTCCTTGAGTGGAAAGGTAGTGCATCCGCTTTTAGGGGTCAGCTTATTTCTTACCTTCGGGCACAGAAAATGATATCTAGAGGATGTGTCTATCATCTTGTTCATGTTAAGGATTCCAGTTCCAAGACTCCCATTCTTGAATCAGTTCCAATTGTAAATTAATACTTAGATAATTTTCCCGAAGATCTTCCAGGAATTCCTCCCGAAAAGGAAATAGACTTTGGTATTGATCTTATTTTGGATACTCAGCCTATCTTTATTTTGCCATTCAGAATGGCACCATCAGAACTCAAAGAACTGAAAGAGAAGTTGAAGGATCTTTTAGATAAGGTATTCATTAGACCTAGCGTTTCCCCGTGGGAAGCACCAGTCTTATTCATGCGAAAGAAAGACAGTTCTCTCAGAATATGCATTGATTACCATCAACTTAATAAAGTCACGATCAAGAATAAGTACCCTATTACCAGAATCGATGACTTATTTGACCAAATTCAGGGTGCTAGCTATTTCTCTAAGATAGACCTCAGATTCGGCTATCATCTGCTCAGAGTCAAAGAATGTGATATTTCAAAAAAAGCTTTCTGTAATCGGTATGGTCACTTTGAATGCCTAGTCATGTCCTTTGATCTCACTAATGCTCCAGCAGCTTTCATGGACTTGATGCACCGTGTGTTCAAGCAGTGCTTAGACATGTTTATCATAGTCTTCATAGATGATATTCTGGTCTATTCCTGTAGTGAACGAGATTATGCAGACTATCTTAGAAAAGTACTTCAGACTCTCAGAGATCAACAGTTATTCACTAACTTTTGTAAGTGCAAATTTTGGCTAAGGTCAGTAGCATTCCTTTTCCATATCATTTCTGATGATGGCGTTAGGTAGATCCTCAAAAGACCAAAGCAGTAAAAAATAAGCCTCGCCCTTTCTCTTCATTAGATATTAGGGGAGTTTCTTGGGTCTGGCTGGCTATTATAGGCAGTTTGTTGAGGGATTTTCTTCTATTGCATCCCCTATGTCTAGATTGACTCAGAATAAAGTCAAGTTCTAGTGGTCAGATCCTTGCGAGAAGAGTTTTCAGGAGTTGAAGACTCGACTCACCTCAGCTTCAGTTCTAGCATTACCAGATGGTTCAGATGGGTTCGTAGTGTATTGTGATGCATCCAGAGTGGGTTTAGGTTGTGTCCTCATGGATCATGGTAAGTTCATAGCCTACGCCTCCAAAAATCTTAAACCCGAAGAGAATAATTACCCTACTCATGATCTTAAGTTAGCAGTCGTAGTATTTGCCTTAAAGATTTAGAGGTATTACCTATACGGTGTTCATGTAGATGTGTTCATAGATCATAAGAGTCTTCATTATGTATTTTATCAGAAAGATCTCAATCTTCATCAGAGAAGGTGGTTAGAGCTTTTGAAAGATTATGACATAAGTCTCCTTTATCATCCGGGTAAGGACAACTTAGTGGCCGACACTCTCAGTAGACTGTCCATGGGTAGTGTTGCTTATGTTGAGGATAGTAAGAAGAAGTTAGCTCGGGAATTCCATCATCTTGTGAGACTAGGCTTTTGCTTAGTTAATTCTTTAGAGGGCGATATATGGGTTCAGAGTAGTTCAGATCATCTCTAGTTTTTGAGGTCAAGAAAAAACAAGATAGAGATCCCTTCCTTGTCAAGTTGAAAGATTCAGTTCAGAATCAGAAAATAGAGATTTTCTCCCAAGAGGGAGATGGTGTTCTGCACTGTCAGGGTCATCTCTGTGTTCTAGGTGTAGATGACTTCAGGCAGAAAATTCTTGCAGAAGTACATGGTGCGCGCTACTCTATTTATCCAGGGGCCACAAATATGTACCACGACTTATGGGAGATCTATTGGTGGAGTAGGATGAAGAGAGATATTGTAGAGTTTATGGCTAAGTGTTCTACATATCAGTAAGTTAAGATAGAGCATCAAAAGCCTAGTGGTCCTATGCAGGAGTTTATTATTACTACTTGGAAGTGGGAAGAAGTGAACATGGACTTCGTGATGGGTTTGCCTTGAACTCATCATCAGCACGATTTCATTTGGGTCATTATAGACAGAATGACCAAATCAGCCCATTTCCTTCCAGTCCATACCTTTTATTCAGCCGAGGATTATTCCAAACTCTACATCAGGGAGTTGGTCAAATTACACGGTGTTCCACTATCTATTATCTCATACAGAGATACTCAATTCACCTTTCATTTCTGGAAGGCATTCTAAAAGGGTCTTGGTACCCAAGTTCTTCTTAGTATAGCCTTTCATCCTCAGACAGATGGTCAAGCAGAAAGGACCATTCATACTTTAGAAGATATGCTAAGGGCATGTGCAATTGATTTCAAGGGTAGTTAGGATGACCACTTGCCTTTGATTGAGTTTGCATACAATAATAGCTATCATTCTAGTATTAAGATGGCTCCATTTGAAGCTCTCTCTGGTAGGAGATGTAGATCTCAAATTGGTTGGTTCGAAGTTAGTGAGGCCTCAGTCAAAGGGCCTGACTTGGTATTCGATGTCTTAGAAAAAGTCCAGTTGGTCAGAAAAAGACTTCAGGCTACTCAGAGACTACAGAAGTCTTATGCAGATGTTCATAGAAAGGATCTCGAGTTTGATATTGGTGACTATGTCTATCTAAATATTTCTCCCATGAAGAGTGTGAAGAGATTCGGCAAGAAGGGAAAGATCAGTCCCCTATATGTCGTTCCTTTCAAGATTCTCAATCGCTTTGGCAAAGTAGCTTATGAGCTCGAATTGTCTTCAGATCTAGCCTCAGTTCATCCAGTCTTCCATGTTTCTTTGCTCAAGAAGTGCATAGGTGACCCAATAGTTGTAGTCCCTATTCAAAGCATAGATGTCTCTTATGAAGAGATTCCAGTCGAAATCCTAGACTATCAGACTCGTAGACTGAGCAATAAAAAAACACCTCTAGTCAAAGTTCTTCGGTAAAATCAGTCCATCGAGGGAGCTACTTGGGAAGAAGAAGCATACATGCATTCCAAGTATCCTCACCTCTTTTCAACTCAGATCAAGCTCAAGGTAACAGTTCTCCTTAAGCTTACTCATTTTCATGTTCAGTGTTTATCACAAACTTGATATCAAGCATCATTGCATATTCAGTCATTCATTTATGTATCAGTTCAGTTATATAATTATGCATCACACATTCATTCTTATTGTGAGAAAACTTAGTTTCTCAAAACACTCAGTCATGTATTCCTGAATCAATTACACATGCATCAGATATGCATAATCAGTATGTTATGTTCGGTTATTTAGTCATATCAGTCATGAGATCACGTTTCAGTTATTCATGTATAGTATGTACGCCAGTTCATGTTCTTCACCTCACTCTCAGTCTTATTCGAGGAAGAATGTTCTCACGCAGGAGATATCGTAATACCCCATACTTTTTCCTAGCTTGAACTTTGTTCCAAGAATGTTAGAAACTTTATTTGAAAGATGAATCCACTTTTGTACATGTGGTATTTTTAAGATTTTCACTTTTATTCACATGGAAAATTGCATTAGCTTTCCAACGATACCAATTTTGTACAAATCTGATATAGGAGAAAAAAGTTATAGACGTTTTACTTAGAAATATCAGAATCGAACAGGTGCAATGGCCAGGTTAACTGACCATCGACATAGCGATGGATCGTCGCCTTGACTGTTGACCTAGCGACGGATTGTCGCCTTGACCGTCATAGCCAAGGCATTGAGGCAACCTTTTGGACAAAGTGCGACGGACAGGTTGATGAACTATCAAACTTGCGATGGACCGTCGCCCAAGCCATCGCTACCTAGGCAGTGAGACCCTATTCTAGTCCATGTGCGACAATCAGAATGATGGACCGTCGAGCCAGCCATGAACCATCGCATATTCCACTCAGTTATTTTAAGTCATTTTAATAGGGGTATTTTAGTCATTTACCACCCGCTTATATATACCCAGTTATATCCGAACTCAGCTCATTTGTTCATTATTATTTTACAACAACAAAATTAGGATTTTCTCTCTAAGATTAATCCCCAAGGATAAAATCCAAATCTTCTTCAAGAACTAAGAGATTCCAATTCTTCAAGTTCAATAACTTCAACAAACTCATTACCAGGTATGCATATTGTTCATTCATGGACTCCTTTCGTCCATGAAGCCCAAGAATCCCCTTTCTAAATTCAGGTTTTATGGATTTCCTTTATGAATTTTCATAATTTGGGATGCTCTTGTTCATGTTGATAATGAGTAATGGAATTTTATTCCATGATTGGGTGATAAATTATATGTGGGTTTTATTAGTACAGATATAGATTCTTGCTAACCTATACCTAAACCCTTGAATGATGAAATTAGAATTGAATCATGATGTTTAATTGTTGTATAATGTTGTTTACACATACTATTCCTATCATATGTTTGACTAAATGCCTAGATGAAGGAAAATTCCCAACTAGCATGATATCATGAAATCCCCGTGTATGTATAAGTTTATGCATATCATATGTTTGATGAAATACTTCAATAAATGTATTATGGATTTTGATGTTAGTCATGTATTCAAGAAAGTTATGCTTTGTCAGTTTCTTTCTATCGAGTCCTAGGGGTACTTGTACCCGAAATATTAGCTGTGTGCCTAGAGCCATGTCATGTTTTCACGATACTCTCAGTCAAGCTATGATCCTTAGACTTCAGACAGTCTTATGACTCAGGAAATCTCCATGATCTCATAAACTCAGTCAGTTATCAGATATCAATAGTATTCTATCAGTCAACGGAATTCTGTAACTCAGTCCATGTTCAGTTCAGTAAATCATGTTCAATGTCTATTCAGATGGAAGTAGAAATTAGCACTGAGTGAACCCAAGGATGGGAACTTACCTGTTATATGAGGGTGTGATTCTTAGAAGCAATCCTTGCGTTCCAGAACTATGTAGCCAGCATAGGTTGAGACATCATAGCCTGATATATGAGGGTAGATGAGGTGGATTAACCTGCTATATGAGGGTTTCCACTGTTCTCACTAGAGTTATTTGTTATATTAGGGTTACTCACACGTTGTCCTTACTAGTGGCGCGGTATTGACATCCTTCCAATCAGGGCACAGATTGGACCCCAGCTCAGCTATTATAGTACATTTGGGACATGTCAGTTAGATGACTACTTCCCACAGTTTCAGTATCAGCATCAGTCAAGAACTCAAATAGTTCTTCAGATTTCAGGACTGTCAGATACAGTCAACTCAGATACAATACGGAACTCAGCTGTTCCATCAGATTGAGGACTATCAGATACAGTCACTCATGTTATCAGTTATATCAGTTATCAGTATTTCATATTATCAGTATTCAGATTTAGTAATCATGTTATCACGGTATCAGTTTCAGTTTTTATGTCTCATGCGCGTACTCTTATGCTCATGATAGTTAGTCTGTTATTACATTTGTTCATGCATATGAACCCTATGCATTCAGCTTACGTCACATGCATACCAATATATTCCAAGTACTGACGCATTTGCGCTATGGTGTCTTTACCATATGTTCAGAGATGCGAGTTCCATAACATCAGTAGATTCCAGTCTCAACAGTCAGAGTTAGAAGTAAATCCTCATCTTTCGAGGACATGATCATCATTTTATTATATCGTTAATTAATTTATTTGTTGGAGTTAGTTAGGGATATATCCCATCAACTCCTTATTTAGACAGTCATGTTTAGAGGCTTTTCGAACTACAGTATGTTCAGATAGCTTATTTCAAGTTTTGTTTTAGGTATTTCATACCCCATCCATATGTTATGATTTATCAGATCTTATGTTACAGTTTTGAACCTTATGGCCTTTCAGTTCATATTTCCGCATTATACAGTATGCATGCAGTATATAGGTACAGATATCAGTCATGGGTTAGCTTGTGGTCCTTCGAGGTTATGAGCACCGTGTAATGTTCCAAGTACAGATTCGGGGAGTTACAATCTGGTTATCTAAAGACTGAACCTCTAAGGCTAAAGGCCTTTCTTGGGTCAAAATATGAGCCAAGCTATCCGTGCTACTTTTTTTTCGGCTTAAGGCATCCACAACCATATTAGCCTTGCCCGATTGATAGAGAATGGTCAAGTCATAATACTTAAGCAACTCAAGCCAATGACGCTACCTCATATTAGATCTCGCTAGGTGAAAAAATATTGATGTCTATGATGATATAAGAAGATCTCACAATGGACACCATATAAGTAGTGCCTCCACAACTTCAAAGCAAACACAACCATGCACGACTCTAAATCATGGGTAGGATAATTCATATCATGGGTATTCAACTGAAGAAAAAATATACACAATCACCTCACCCTCCTGCATTAACACAATGTCTAACCCAATACCTAAAGCATCACAAAAGATGATAAAACTCATACCCTCCCTGGGTAAAGTCAAGATCGGAGCTGAAGTCAACAAATCCTTGACCTTTTCAAAACTCGCATTAAGCATAAGACCATTGAAAGAAAATTTTTTTCTGAGTCAACTTAGTCAAAGGAGTTGCAATAGAAGAGAAACCCTCAATAATATACCGATAATAACTAATCAAGCCAACGAAACTCCAAATCTCGATGGGCGAAGTAGGTCTAGCCCAATAACGAACCACTGCAACCTTGGATGGATCAACAATAATACCCTCCTTTGTCACCACATAACCCAAGAAAGAAATAGACTCCAATCAAAACTCACACTTGGAGAACTTAGCATACAACTTCTTATTACCCAATCTCTGAAGCACAATCTGCAAATGCTCCTCATGCTCAACCTCACTCTTGAAATAAACCAAGATATCATCTATAAATACAATAACAAAGAATTCGAGATATAATCGAAACACTCGGTTCATCAACTCCATGAACGCAGCAGGGGCATTGGTCAACCCAAGGAACATGTCCAGGAACTCATAATGACCATATCGAGTCTAAAATGACGTCTTCAAAACATTTAAAGCTCTAATACTCAACTGGTGATAATCGAACCGCAAATTAATCTTTAAAAACACTGTAGCACCCTTAAATTGATCAAATAAATGATCAATGCAAGGAAGAGGATACTTATTATTAACCGTCACCTTATTTAACTGATAATCAGTACATATCCTCATAAACCTATTTTTTTCACATATAAGAAAGGCGTACTCCAAGGTAAAATACTAGGTCGAATAAATCCCTTATCGAACAACTCCTGCAACTGATCCTTCACTTCTTTTTAACTCTGTTGGGGCCATACTATAAGGAGGAATAGAGATGGGCTTGGTGTTCGGTTCAACACTAATAGCAAAGTCAATATCATGATCCAGAAGCATACTAGACAAATCCATAGGGAACACATCCATGAACTCACTGACATAATCCAAGAAAGGGGGCGAAACAACACTGGTGTCATGAATATGAGCCAAGTAAGCTAAACATCCCCTCTCAACAAATTTATGAATTTGGACATAAGATATAATTCTCTTAGTACCGGAATGAAGCGTACCCTTCCAAGCTATCCTTGGCACACCGGTGAAGCTAAAGTTATGGTCTTAGAATAATAATCTAAGACGGCATGATAAGGAGCTAACCAATCCATACCCAAAATAACATCGAGGTCAACCATATCTAAGAAAAGCAAATCTACCAAAGTCTCACGCCTGGCAAAAGTCACAACACAAGATCGGTACACCCGATCCACCACTAAAGAATCACCTGCTAGGGTAGATACACGAATAGGAATGGCAAGAGGCTCACTAACCGAATCAAAACCCAAAGTAAAATACACAAACACATAGGAAAAGTCGATCCGAGATCAAATAACACAGATGCAGATCTAAAATAAACAGGGACAATATATATGATCACAACATCAGATGCCTCTGCCTCTGGCCTGACGGGTATAGCATATCACAAACCACAGCCACCAACTAGCTAAATAGCCCCACAACCACTACCACCTAAGTGGCACGACAACCACCTCTATGAGCTCACTACCTCTATCTCTCGCACCTCTAATAGCACTCATATCCCTCATAGCTGAAATAAAAATAGCCTGAATTACCCAGCGGGGCTAGTCCCTAGCCACATGACCAATCTCATCACACAAATAGCAACTTATATGACTAGTATCTATAAAAGAAGGTACAACTGGGCCCGAACGGCCACCCTAAACTACTGAACTAGAAGTTCCACATGTTGAACTCTATAAAGCTGCCTGCAGCAGCCTACCATGGTATCCATGAGAACCTCTAAAATCTCTACATCGAGAAATCTAACTCCTGAACTCACCAAAATGTCTTGCCTTCTTGTAGTCCCCCTAAGATGTACTAAGAATACCCCCTATCATCTTAGCACGATCCAGAATACTCTGAAAAGAAGCCCTAAGAACAACCACCTGAGACGTATCCAACTGAAGAGAAACATCCAAATCATTCATAAATTTCTAAATCTGCTCAAACTCAATAAAAATGTTATCATAGAAATATTTGGACAAGGCATAGAAGTGTGCCTCATACTCAACAACTGTTATGGATCCCTTCTCCAAATGATCAAAATCATCCCGTATACGATCTCTCAAACTGAAGGCACAAATATATCTAGGAAAGCCTCAATGAACTGATCCCAAGTTATCTAGGGAGAATCATGATGTCTCCAACTCATACGCAAACTCCTCTAAACTCTAGCAATATCTCTCAACTGAGAGGTCGTATAAGCAACAACATCCATATAGAAAAAGTAAAACACAACTCAAAATACAAGGTATGAAAGAACTTCATACGATAAGTAATAAAATGAGAAAAGTTTCCTAAAGATATCCTATAGCCTCTCGAAGATAGATACGACTTTCTATGTATTGATCCGCAAAACACTATTAGACATCCCATTCTTACACCGTTGAGATAATAAAACCTGGCTATGATACTAATTTGTTGCTACCCAAAAATATAAGGGGTCATAATGGCACTTGTCGTGGCAGACCATGACAAGTAAGTCTATTACCCAAATTGCTACACAAAGGGGAAAAGATAGAAATACCCCCAAGTAAGGCTTCTATAATGAAGCTGAATCACATAGATGTGATAAAACCAAAAAGAATAAAATTAACATATGCAGCCATAATTCCCAAAACTTGGTGTCAACAGTATGAGAACGTATCAAAATATACCTCGAATCCAAATAAAATACATAAGATGTCCAAATACAAAAGAAAAGCCTGTCTTAGAAGTGAAAATAAAGACATAGTCTATAAGAAAGGTAGAAGAGGACATTCGGAAGCTTGAAAATCACCAACTACTCGAAGGCTCCAATAATCGCTCGAGTCAATCAAAGTGGGCGCACTCGAACCCAAATCTATAATACTTGCACTATCAGTTTTAAAATATCTATATATATAATACAACAACACACAAGATAGGGATACAAATATACACAATATCACATATAAGTAGAACAAAAGAGGGACATGTATAATCAAAATCATCAAGTACAATTTAAAAAAGATAGAACAAGTAAGCATTAACAAGTCAGATTATAGAACAAATAAGAAGATAGCAAGTCAGATTATAGAACAAATAGGAAGATGACAAGTCAATATGACAATTCAAACACAACATAAATACAGTAAAACGGGTGCAATGTAGATGATGATAATGGATTGGATTGACACACAGCCTTGAGTTTGGCACACAACCTCAAGTTTGGCACACAACCTTCTTAAGTTTAGTACACAGCCTTAGGATCACCAATATCCACAACTCTTCTCTAGCATGATCCTTCGGAGATGGTCCATAAAATCTAATATTCGATACCAATATCCAGTATTCCAGTGTTTCCAGCTTTTTCAAAGCACATACATAACATAATACATAAATTAAGAACATATACATGACAACAAGTATATATAAAGCAATAAAACAAACATATGAAATGACGCATATGATAACAGGAGAATGACGATGCAACGTGCACAATCATTCAAAACTAGTATTTCAACAACCAATCCATATGATGTATTTCTACAACCAATCCACATGATGTATTTTCACAACCAAGCACAATGTTACAATTCTACAACCACGTAAGTCAATATTCGCTCATTACTTTCGTTTCATCCATAAATTTCTACATGTCACCAATAACAATAAGTATAGACATATCACAATATACCAATGAAACCACATCTAATGCAATTATTCACATGTGTTCAAGGCTATCAACACCATATAGGACTCATACGGTAACACATATCACATCATATCTCAATTCCAACAATTATATCACATATAAGCCATAGATAACTATTTTTTATGATTAGTTCCCACCCTTAAGATGTATTTTGTACCATCATTTACTATCCATATCAGTCTTAAAGAGTTAAGTCATAACCTACCTCAAAAGTTGAAATAACGGTATCAAGACTTTGCTATCAAATCCTTACTCCTCATGAACGGTTCCGAAATCTACTAAAAACATCAATTATGAAATCTACTCATCAAAACAAAGCCAACGATATCCATATTGACTACTTTTGATTTGGGATCAAAATGAACCATCGAAATAATTTTTTTAAAAAAAGGGCAAAATCGTAGCTTTACTTTAAAAACGTATTCTCCATATTTTTAAGAACCCACAGCTAAAAAATCAAGTTAAATCATGTAAAAATGAGTTTTAAATCAAAGAAAAATCATTTTTAAGCTTTACCAGGTAAAATATTTGAAATCCGAGTTAAAATTAAGAATCTGAGTTGTTTTGATGATTAAATTGATGAAAAACTAGGAATTATAAGATAAAAATATTATTCAAGTGAAAAAGAGTGAAATTGGAGTTTAAAATTAAGCCCTAAGATTTTGGGATTTTGAGAAATTAATTAAGAAATTACTAAGCAAAAGGTGAATTCTTACCTTAAATTCGTAATAAAATAAAGAAATAGATGTTAATCTAGTTTTCGATGATCCCACAAGCTTCACTTTTAAGCTGCCACACTATTTTAAGATTTAACGCTCAAGAGGCAGGATGAAAAATGAGCAAAAAAGGCCTAAAAGGGCCCAAAAGGGGCTATTTATATTGCAGATTTTTCTATTTTTTGTACTAGATTTTTCTCTTCAAGTCCACCCCAGACTTTGACGGGGTACCCGAAATTCATTCGGAGTTCGATAAATGCAAACAAACTACGTAACCATACTAAATTCGATGCTCCAAACTCAATGACGATATTAGATTTTTGAAAAAAAGTTATTTTCAGAAAGTTGACCTAGAAATCCGAAATCATAATTTTCCAAATCGAGGTTCGTAGTGAGATTTAAAAGAAGTAAAATTACACCAAATATGCTATCACCCTAACATCTATGTTCTAGATCTACTGGTGAAGTCGAATTTTCTATTCGAGGTCATTTCAATTAAATATGGGTCCCACACTCATATTTTAATTTTTTTTTAATTTTTCGATCAATAGGTCGAAATCAGCTCAGGTACACCAGGACCCGAACCAAATATATAACTAGCCTAAAATTAATATTTCAGAGTTACTGTCGCATTTCGTTTAGCCATCCATCGTACGAATCAAAAGATATCCGCATAAGTCCAAAATAAGGCTCTAGAAGCCATCAAAAACCACAATATCGCATATAAATCATACCAAAATACATTGAAAACCATGTCAATCACTCCCACTCCCCAAAAATACCATAATGCAACTACAGGAGGGGGTAAAATAGTTAAATCACAAAAAAATATATATTTCATCAAAAAGTTGGTCGTTACAATAATATTTTGGGTAAAATTCATAAATAGCATACTTAAGACCAAAATTATGAAATTCATAGCAACACTTTCACAATTACGTAAACTAGCAACTTGTATTATGTATTTGAACAAACTGTTGCTATAAAAATACATATACAAATCGTTTTACTGCCCATATTTAACTCAAATCAGTTGAGTTAAATATGGTATAATTAGCCATGAATTAAATATGGAGATTCTTTTTTTATTAAAACCTCTTAATTAACGCGATTTATGTTATTTGTTACCAACTAAAATAAAAACTCAAATTTCAGTTTTATATTATCGTTTTCATCCAAAAAAAATCAAAATCAAATCCAACTGAAGCTTCTTTCTGTTCAATATCTTCAAAAATTCAAATTAATCCGTTACTATTGTTGAACATATTTAATTGTAATATTGTTCTATTTTATGAATTTCATCATTTGTTTGAAATCAATCAAAAAACTTTCATTCTGAATTTTTTTTAGAACCATTACTATTATTTTGTTCAAATTTTTTTGAGCCATTATTGGTGTTTCGTTCAAATATAGTGATCAAAATCGATTTTCGTTAAATTGTTTTTGAATATTTTGAGCCATTAATGATTTTTCGTTAGAGTGATCAAAATTGATTTTTTGTTACGTTGTACAATTTAACAATTTATTTCGTGAAATTGTTTTTGAATATTTTGTAAACGAATTTTGAACAAAAAAAAAAGTAATGCAACAGTAAATTACACTGATCGAACAATATAGTGATCAAAATCAATTTTTCAAACAACTCAAACTCAATTTTTTTGAGTTTTGATTCTTGAAATTTAAGAGTACATTTGAATTTCGTAAAGTTCAATTTTATATATTTTGGTTGTGTTTGAATATGTGTGTTACAAAGCCATCACTACAGAAAAATACATATGAAATTAAATATGTATGTATAAAAATACAAATGCTTCCATATACCTTAAATGTATATTGAACAGAACAAAAATACAAATGAAAGTAAATATATATTTATAAAAAATACAAAATACTTTCATTTAACTTAAATGTATATTTACTCAGTCAATTTGTATATATGGCAAACCTATATATACTTTATTGAAAAATTATTTGAAAATGTACATTTATTTCAACAAATACAAATACGTCCATAATCCCAACTACATATTTAAACAAAAAAAATATCCAAATGTATCCAATATACTGAAAATACATAACAATTATAAAAAAAAATACATATAGGCAAATACCTCTTCATAAATAGTTCATATATAAATGTATTTTTCATACATGCAACTTAGCATATGTATTTAACATACAAATACATAAATACATATTATCCCAAAATGTTTATTTAAGCTATCAGCTTGACCAAAATTATATATCAGTAAATACATATCAGCATCACCAAAATACATATTATCCCAAAATGATATCAGTTTTACTGAAATCCCTAACTACATATCAGTAAATTAAAATACATATACACCGAAAAACACCTCTTCCTCCTCATCTTCTTCTGATTCATTACCAGATGAGTTTTCTACGTCGTCATTTACAACATTGCTTGACTTTGCAATTTCTTTTGCTTTTCTTTTCTTCTCATATTTTTGTAATTTTGTGGCTTTTGAAGAAAGATTTTTTTCAACCTTTTTTTTTTAAAATATCAGTCATCTTCACTGGATCGTTACAAAAATTAGACCTAAGCTCTTTCGTACTCACTAATTTCTTCGACTGTATATGAGTAGAAACAACTTTAAATACTTCTTCTTGAGTTAATCCAAGATAAATGATGGTGCACTATCAGACAATAAATTAATAGGTGATATACCCCTATTTGTTTATGATTTTGGTGTGTGTTCTGCCATTAGAGTATAAAAACCTCAAACTCGAAGTTGCTAATGATTTACAGTACAAAATACAAAAAAAAAAAAGAGAAATTGATAACATGCAATAACTTAATTTATTAGTTACCTGACATTATGGAACACTATCCTTATCAAATCATGAAAAAATGTGAGAAATAAAAAAATTTGAAATAGGAATCTGAGAGATTTCAAACAATAAAAGGTAAAGTAAAAATCAGTTAAAGGAAAGAGAAAGAAAAGTAGAGTAAAAAAAGGAAAGAGAAAGAGAAGTGAAGTGAAAAAGGAAACTTTATACATGGTAACTTCTCAAAGGCGAAATGGGGGACCACACTTAAAATAATGTTACGTTTTCTACACAATGTAATTTCATTAAAGTGTTGCTATTTTTCATAATGTAAGTCTTAATATGCTACTTTTTGTAGTTTTTCCTAATATTTTCTCCTATATTTCTCACATAAGAATTGTGTAATTGTTTTCTAGTAATTCTACTAATTAAAGTAGATACGAGTAAAGACTAAGGGGTTGTAAACAGAGTTATTAAGACCTAGGATTTTGGCTCTTGTAGAATCCCATCTTATTTTATATATACTTGTTAAGCACGATTAAGGTATCTATCAAATATTGAATCACATGGTTAATATTATGGTCATGGATTTTTGCTCCTCTAACTCCCTACCTAAATTAGCCTTCTAACTGTATCATTGAGTGGGGATAGTCAAACTAATTCATATGAAATACGTTATTATTTTATATTTGATTTAAGTAAGGCGATGTAGGTACTTCTTCATCCTAGCCACAAATCCTTCTGTAGATGAATCTTACTCCCCATAGCTAACATTCTATTTCGACTTTTCTTTTCTTGAGTTTCTTTAGAAATTATCCATTTATCCTATTGATCGCGATGCAATAGAATATTAATCACATGGTTAAGAGAACAAAACATAATAGTAGATTTTGCAAAAGCAAACTATATATAAATTATGATATCCATACAATAGCGAAAACCCTAGATTGGGGCCTTTTTGCAACTCAAAATTTGATTGCAAAGCAGTAGTCAAAGTATAAACAACAAATTATGCTAGATTAAAATTGTAAGTGACAATCCTAAGAGAGTTGTGATTATGTTATGTGTTTCTCTATTTTTTCTCGGCCAAACTATAACTGAAAATGATCTAAGGAGATATGTATGACATTTAATTGACATGGTGTTACACATTAAGGATAACATCAAGCCAACAATAAATGATTTTAAAAGAGATAAAGCATAGTGGATATCTAAAATCGATGGAAAATTTACTGTGAAAGATGCTTATGAACTGCTCAAAATTAAAAGAAGAGAGTATGGTGATTATAAGAAAATTTAGAATAAAGCTCTGCCAACTAAAATATGTTTCTTTTTATGGAGAGCATGGAAGGGCAAGATTGCTACTGATGCTAACATTACAAGATTGAGGATAAACACGATTTCAAGATATAAGTGTTGTAAGGAATATATCCAAAAAACAATGAAGAATTTATTTCTAACAGCTCCAATGGCTAATCAACTATGGAAGCAGTTTGCTGATTTACAAGTATTAAAATGGATGGAGCATAATTAACTCATATGTTAAGAATGTGATGGTTCAATGATGTCCCAGCAAAACTACAGCAGGTCTTAAAAACAGTTCCAGTTATTATCATGTTGGTTTTATGGAAAAGGGGGAATAATAGAAAGCATGGGGAGGAACAAAGTATAGAAAACATAAAGCATCAAGTGCTGACATTATTAAAACAGTTGGTAAGGTTTCAATTTCCTTGGATAAAAGATATAGGGAATAGTTGGGGTGATTTGGTGATCAAGCTAGGGAGATATAAGCCAAGATTATATAGTTGTGCAGTGAAATGGTGGTTACCAAGGTCGAGTTGAATGAAATGCAATACAGATGGGGCTGCCAAGGGTAACCCAGGACAAGCTTTATATGATTTTGTTGTGAGATAGGACAATGAAGCTTTAGTAGATACACAAGCAGGGAAGTTAGGCATAGCAACCAACATGGAAGCAGAAATGGTAGCAATATTAAAAGCAATAAGGTTCTGTGCATCAAGAAACTTTAGGGAGGTGGAAATTAAGTCAGACTCTTTGTTGCTAGTTAATGTTATTAGAAAAGTATGGAATATCCTATGGGATCTAACTGAGCAAGTAGAGGAAGTCAGGCAGACTATGCACAATCTAAATGCTACAATCAGCCACATTTACAAAGAAGGAAACAAGTTAACAGATTATTTAACTAATTTAGCCTTTCAGTCAGAAGAAGTAACAGCAATCCAA
Source organism: Capsicum annuum (assembly GCF_002878395.1). Classification (NCBI taxonomy): domain Eukaryota; kingdom Viridiplantae; phylum Streptophyta; class Magnoliopsida; order Solanales; family Solanaceae; genus Capsicum; species Capsicum annuum. Next base: position 42,852,279 of record NC_061113.1, on the reverse strand, counting down.
GCATATCAACAACTACCATAAAATGCAAGAAAAATAATGAACATGAACATAAAGCAAATTTCTAGCTTGAGAATTAAAAAAAGATAAAGCCGTATGTAAAAAGTGTTTGGCTAATACTAGACAAGCAAGATACAGATTCAGAGCAGCAAGGGCATTTACAAAGTTCACAATCCTTTGATAAGGAACACTACAGCTGATAAATCAGAAATGATAATCTATGTTAGCTTACAAAAGAAATCACTAAAAACTGAAAGAAAATGTGTCAGATTTGTCTATCAGCTCAGGAGGTTAGTCTCAAGTTCAAATCAGCAATGGATACACATGCTCCAATGCAAATATAAAAGGAAATGGAAGGGGATTAAAATTCTAACAAGGTTACAAATGATGCAAGAAATGAATACAAGAGAACCTAAGGAAGAAATGTAAACTCTGGATGTTTCCTTCGTTGACATCACGACAGTGACAGCCCTACCACCTGAGAAAGATAGATCTATAAGAAGAGTAAAGAGAAGAAGAGAACAACATTTCAAAGGTTACCTTGGTGTTTGGATAATATTTCTGCGAAGAAGAGATGCAAAAAGATGATGGAACAAGATTTGTCACTCATAAAAGAAGGCACCTTAGCTGGGGATTCAAGTGGCAGCAACGGAGCATGATGTTGAAGAGGAGGAAAATTCTGCTAAGAAGGGCAAAAAGAGGAAATTTAGACATTTATATAGTCAGGGTATTTTGGAAAGTGGGTCGGGTCCACAACATTTTTAAGGCATTGTATTACTTGGGCTTTGACCGGATGATGTTGTTTATTTTTTATTAATCTAATAAAATGGTTAGAAAGCCAAAAAAAAAAGATTTAAAAAAAAGAAACTCATTCAAGTCTAATTGGGAAAAGGGGCAAAATTTGTCCCCGTCATGAACAACTCCGTTGCAAGCTCGGTTAACTCACTTGCCTAAGGAGTCTTCTCTACAGGACGTAAACTTTTGAGGTTGTGTATTTTTTACCCCTATTCGCTCTGGAAGTCGCTCCGCAACCCTCCGACTTTGCCTTGAACTTTTCTTGGCTAAGTTTGGTCATTTATGCTCCCATTTAGTTTCTTTTTTACTCCTTTCACCTAAATTGTACAAAACACCTCCTATAAATGATAAATCATGAATTCAAGCATAAATAATAGGTAATAGGTTATATTATTCTCAAAATAAGGCATAGGTATGGAGAAAAAATAGTGAAAAGAGTGTATAATATCTCTACATCACATACTAGTAGTCGTAGTATTACTCTTGTAGTTTCTTGTCATTCTATATCTATTATTATTAGTTATTTTTTTGTGCTTTGACTATCGTATTAATTTGTTGTAATATTGTTCTACTACTTTTTGTTGTTTTGCTACGAGTTGTTGTTTTTTTGTATTTCGTTACTTCTTTTACTCGACTAGTTTGGACTATTATTTCATTAGTCAAGGCTCTATAAAAAAATAGTCTTCCTATCTCTGAGGTAGATAAGGTCTACCTACATGCTATCCTCTTTCGATGCGGATTAGGCGCGGTAACTTTACTAAGAAATAAATAGTTATTAGCGGATTAGGCGCGGTAACTTTACTAAGAAATAAATAGTTATTTGAGTAATAATTATTTATTTCTATATAATGTATTTTGTGAATATTAGCGATTGAAATATTTTTCATTTTTCTCTTCTTGACTTAAGATGTTTTATTAATTCATATTCTAAATTAGAGATTATCATAATTAAATTATCCAGTATTCTAGGATCCTCATTAGTACTATGTAATCTTTTGTATTCTTGGTATAAACTATATAGTTGGGTTTCGATTTCTTTTAATGATTTATTCTCTTCGTACGATGTATCCATTAATTTATGTAATTGTCAAATGCTTTGTAGTAATATTTATTAACTGTTTTTCTTCGTTCTTGTATTTTTTATTTTCATATATTTTATTAATATATTCAATTTTACTGATATTCATATTTTGAGGGGTGATTAAATGACAGTTGATTAAATGCTTTGCTATAATATTCTTTAGCTTTTTCTCTTAGTTTTTGTAAGTCTTCTATATTATTTTTAAGATATTCTAAATATTCTATAGCTTTTGTTTTAAAATATTCAATTAAATTCATTTTTATTAGGTTTTCTGTTAATCTTATTTCTTCCATTTCTTGTTCCCAGTATTTTAGATATTCGTAGTTTATCATTTTATTCTTCTAAAGTAAATGTATAATAATCTATTCTACTTGTACTATATTCAATATCTTGTTTGAGGTTATTAATACTACTAACTATTTTTCTTGTTCTCTTCTTAATGAATTTTTTAAACTATCTAAACTTTTATCTTTGCTTTTTTCTAAATTTTTCAAGGTTTCGTCTATCCATTTTAATTTTCCTATTAGATTTTCCATTATTTCTCTAATTTATTTTCTATAATAAATTTCTTTATGTAGGTCTTCTTGGTTTTCTCTAATATTCTTAATATATTCTGACATTTTTAGTCTGTATAATATCCATCTGAATCTAAATAGTATTGATGTTCATAATATATGCGTAAGTTTTCTATACTGTTTAATAATTCTTCCTCTTCATAATCTTGTAATTTTTCCCATATTATTTTCTTTATGTCTATGATTTCTATATCTCTAAGTATATATAAAACAAGTATTTTAATATCATCTGCCATTTAAGCTTTATTAAACGCTTTTTCATAATATTTTTCAGTTGTTTGTTTTAGTCTAAGTAGTTCTTGCATATTTTCATTAAGAAATTCTATATATTTTATATCTTTAGTTTCCATGTATTTGTCTAAATTTACTTTCATCTGTTTTTCTACTAACTGTATGTTTCGCATTTTTTTTTCCAAAATTCTAGATATATGTAATTTATCATGGTAAGTATTTGTAAGAGTAGTTAGGTAGGCATGGTATGTAATTTATTCTAGTCATATAATATTTACCAAATGCTTTTTCTAATATAATTTTTCTTATATCTACTACTTTTATATCCTTAAGTGAATACACAATAAATATTTTAAATTTATCTACCATTTCGTCAGATAAATAATTATTCATTTTTCGTAAAATTGCTGTTTTTAAAATATTCCCTTCAATCATACACATAACAAAATATGATCATATTAGATTACTATATACTAGATCATTCTTAAATAACATGTTCGTCGGTCACTATTAGCATGGTAATCCAAATACTTTTCCCTTAAACAGCGCCTCAACTCTGGCTACTCCCCACCACGGCTTCTTACCTTATTGGTGTCACCTTTAGGATGGCATAGTTCTTAGGGATTTTTCTTCGTTTCCACTTTGCTAACAAATTTCTTAACATGCTATTCTTCGAATAATTCTACTATAAAGTAACTAACATGAACTTATCTTATTATATCATGATTGTTAGGAATTATGAATTTAGCTATTCATAATACTGAATAAATATACCTGTTCTGGTAAGTTTGATAATCCTAAGTTTTGTTCCTCCATAGATTTTTCCATTGAAATATACCTGTTTTTTTTATATGAATAAGCAAAATATTTATTGTGGATAAGAGAGAGTTTTTGCTTCAACACATGAAGGCTTTCTTTTGCACTGCCTTCGGTTCTTCTATTTATAACTAAAATTTACATATGATGTTTCCTAAAAAATAACTTGAAAAATCAAAACCCTATACTAGTCTAGGCTAGACTAATTAATACTTACAAAAAAGTCTTCATCTTTTTAAAAGAAGACTTTGACATAAATCACTAAGTAACAAAAAAACTTTAAATGCCTAAGACTTTACATCAAAATCTTTTATGTAAAGTAAATTTATTCACATGTCTTTTGTCTTTATCTCTTTCTTCCGTATCTGCTTGGGTTATCTTCTTTATTTTTTATCAGTGTAGCATCACATTTGGAATAAAGTTGTGCTTGCCACTACACCTGTTGCATATGTGATCTTTGTATTTTTGGCCAACTTTTTCGCAAAATTGATCCATAGCTTCTTCTGAAATAATTCCCTTACTGATAGATATCGTTAATGGTTGTTCTTCTGGTCTGAGGAGTGTTAATCCCCATTTTCTAAGTTCTTCCATGTCATGGTCTCTAACTTCTTTGCAAGTTAAATAAATCAATGCTTGATTTCTTGAATTATATATCCAAACTGGCTTTTTATTTGAATAATTATTAAGTAACTCTAATAATATATTGCTTATTCCAATAACTCTTTTATTACGGTAAAATGCTGGTATCTGAGTTTTAGGTATCTCGGCCTATTCACATATTTCTTTCGAACTAATATAATCTCTGGTCATACCCATTTTGACCACATTAATAGTCTGTTTAATTTCGTCAAATAATATTTCTGCTGGTGTGGAATAAAATCGAACATAGAATAATTGTCCGTTGGTAATTCTCTTGTAAGTCATAAATTCTTTGTGAATCTCTGGGATTCCTGCTAACTCTTCTCCATTGGTTGTGTAAAATGTAGATAATAATCCATAATAGTAACATGATTTAATAAAATTTGGGTTTGTTCCTGGTAAGGCGATAAGTTTATTGTATTTTGGCATTTTTGGGTAATATATCCTCTTTGCTGTGCGGCTATCTCTTCACTTTGAATAGGTTTGGTATTTAATAAGATTTGTAAAGTGTGTATGTTGTCAATGTATTTACGAGAAGGATAATTGTATGTCTGTTTTTCTTGGTTAAGTGATTCAGAATAAGTATGTATCTGGGGAGGTACAAATGCTTCTAAATTTTGTATATTTGGTGTATATGGTTTTGAAAATATTTGGCTAAGGTTATAATTCTTTTTCTTTGGTATTTCAGGTCTATTTTGAGTGACTATATTTTTCCCTTTAGATGTTCCTGCAGCTGTAATTGAAGTTTCGGTAGTAATTTGAGTTTTAAGGTGTTTCTAATCGTCACCTTCTAGGTCTAGTTTTTTAATGTGCTCTTCCTGCACAGTATCTTATTTTTTATAGTGCTCGACTTGCACTTTTACATTTGTAACTTCAGTAGTTAGTGTAATAACTCGTTCTTGTAATAACTCCATTTGTTTAAACATTTGGAGCAATAAATTAGTCTGGGTATCTTTGGCATTAGCCTCTTCCATTGGTAAATCAGTTTGAGTAGCTTTGTCTTGATAAGTAATTTGCAATGATATTTTTGTTAGTATTGATTATTTCAATTGTAAATGTAAAATTCAGTATATTTAATACTAGTCTCCGAATTTTCTTTGTCGTAACTGAATTTTATATTTTTCTTGTTAGCCACCATCGTACCTGTGTATTATCTGTTCTAACAATAAACTTGTTATACACGATATATGGTTCAAATGCTATTAGACATTTATATAAAGAACATAATTCTTTTCTATTTATTTCCCATTTTATTTCTGTCTCGTTAAACGTTCCTGAATAATATCTACAATGATGTTCTAATTTTTCTTATTTATACCTATATTTGAGTACTCCTCCATAACTATATTCACTTGCATCAGCTTCTACTATATATGTAAATTTTTTATTTTCATCTGGAAATTGTAACTTTGGTAACTCTTTACAAAGTAATTTTATTTTCTGTACCTGTCTTTTGTCTTCTTCATTATATCTATATTCTATATCCTTTTTTAATTTTTTCTGTAATGGTTTTAAGTTTTCTGCTAATTTTGGAATATATTCTCTTACTTGGTTTACTAATCCTAAAAATGATTATAATTTCTTTTTTGTATCTAATTATTCTTCTGAATTTATTATTTTTTGGACTATGTGTTGTTGCATTTTGACTCCACTTTTATCTATTTGTATTCCTAAAAATTCTATCTGATTTTTCATAATTTCTGTTTTCTTCTCACTTAAACTTATTCCTGATTTTTCTATTATATCTATAAATTATTCTAATAATTTTAAATGTTCTTCTTTAGTTTTTGTATATAATAATATATCATCTATGTATACTATACAATTAGGTAATTGTTTAAAATAATTATCCATAAAATGTTGATATCTACCTGGTGCATTTTTATATCCAAATGGTAGTACATTCCATTCATAAAATCCTTGTGGTACCGTAAATGCGGTTAATTCCTTAGATTCTTCTTCTAACTTTAAATGGTAAAATTCTGATTTACAATCAAATTTACTAAAATAATTATATCCTTGTATTTGCCTTATTTTTAATATCTTATTTGGTATTGGGTAATTATAAGTCATTGTTTTTGCATTTAAATTTCTGTAATCAATAATCATCCTACTTTTTCCTCTTTTTTGTTCACTATGTTTATTTACTAAAAATGTTGGGCTATTATGTTTACTATTACTTTTTTGTATATATTGTTTTTCTAATAATTCTTCTATATGCATTTTAAATTCTTTTAAATCATCAAAATTATATGTTAATGGTTTCTGGGTTATTATGCTATTTTTATCTATTAATTCAATTTTTATAATGGTTTTATGTTTTTTCCATCCTTTTAATAGATCTTCACTATATAATTGTTCTAATTTTTTCTTAATTATTTCTATCTTATTTATTGAAAATATAGTTATTTCCTTTTTATTTATTGAAAATACGACCAGTTCTATTGTATCTTCAGTATTTTTTATATTTTCCAATTTTTGTGTAATTTTTCCACTTCCTTTTATCCAATCAGTTTTCTTTCTTATTTTATTAATAACTCTTTTTGCTCTTACTTTCTGTTTATATGGTGTTGTAAACCACCAATCTGTTCTAGTTATTATATGTGGATATAATTTGTCTAAAAACGACATTCCTAAAACTATATCTTTTGATGTTAGCTCATAATTATAGATTTCTTCTATTGTTAATATTTTATCCCATACTTGTGTTTTTACATGCTTAGCTTTATAAGTAACTAAGCTTCCTTCGTTATTAAATCATTTAACTATTATTGGTGTTTTTAATTTATCCCATTTACTTTCTGGTAAACAATTATATCTACATAAATTAGCTTTTGCTCCTGCATCTATCATAGGCGTATAATATCTACTGTAATATCCTTCTACTACTATCTTCATTAATACATATATTTTCATATCATGTTAAAGCTCTTCTTAGGAATAATCTTTCTCTATTATATGTTATAGATAATTGTGTATGTTCTATATTGTATGGTTTTACTTGTATTAGCCATTTAATTCCTAATATTATGTCTGTTTTTTGCATTTCTTCCTTTATTTCAAATTCTATTTTTATTTTTCTAACTCCTATTATTATTTCTTTTTCTGCTATATTTTTAATATTTATTAAACTTCTTGGTAGATCTGGGCATATATCATTATCAGTTTTTATTTCCTCATTTTTTACTAGATATTTTTGCTATATAATTTTCTTCTTGTCCCGTATTTAAGAGTATTAAATATTCCTTTTCATTTATTGTTCCTGTTATGTAATATTGATTTAAATTAACTATTGAACTTGTTTCATAACTTGTTCTTTTTGATGAATTTGATGATTCTGGTTTTTCGTAAGCTATTCTTTTTGTTGTACTTATTCTATCATTTATTATTTCTAAATCTTCTTCTATGTCTATATTTTTGTAACTATAATCATTATTATCAATTATTTTTACGAATTGTTCAAAAGAATTTTCTATTTGTATTTTATTAATTTTATTTTTTCCTGTTATTTTGTGTTTTGTAGTTAATACATATAGATTTTTACATCTTGCTGTAAATATTTTACTTCCTAGGATTAGTCCTATTCCTGATATTTTCCAATATAATACTAATGATTTATCTATATTTTTATCTGTTATTGCGACTGAATAATTTGCACTTATTATAAATTTAAATTTTTGGTATATTAAATTTCCTTTAATTGCAGTTATTATGCTTTTTTCTATAGGTCTTATAATCCTATCATCTGCTAAATATAATTCTATTGGTGTATCTATTCCTTCTCTAAAACATGATTTTATCAATATCTCTGTACCTCCAAGGTGTACATATTTTATTGGGTCTCCTCTACTTTTTTATATCGTTTATTTCTTTATTAATTAACCTTTTTGTTACTAGTGGTATACTAGCTTTACCTTTTGCATATCTGCAGTCTATTACATGTTCTTTTTGGCTTACTACATAATATTCTTCCTTTTTCCTAGTAAATATATTTTTTATTGTTGGTATTTTAAATATTTTTTCTACACTTAAATCTAACTCTTTTCCTTTTATTTCATCAAATACATTGTTATCAAATATTATTTTTTGATATGTTCCTTCGTCATTTAAATATTCTTCTTTTGTTATTATTTTTATATTTGGTTTATTTGTATATCTTCTTCAGTCATTTAATTCGTCTAATTCATTATCTATTTCATTATCTGTTTCATTCTCTGAAATTTCATATATACTGTCTTCACTTTCTAATTCGTAATCTATATAATCTATCTGCATATATTCTGTATTTTCTATTTTTATTTCTGATATTTATTTATTTTTTGGGTTTTTAGGTAATTTACAATCTCTAACTAGATGTCCTAATTTTCCGTAATTATAACAAGTACATTCCTTTATAGATTTCTTTTTCCTATATGGTCTTTTATGTTTATAATTTTTTACATAATATCTTTTTCTTGGTTTCTTATACTTATATTTTGATTTTTTGTATTTCTTATATTCCTTATGTCTTTTTCTTTTTTTATAATATCTTTCTTCGCATCCAAATTGAGGTGCTATTTTATCTTTGCAACATGCTAAATTTCTTATTAATGTTTTTTTTATTTTTATTTCTTCTCTATATTTTTCACATAGATTTCTATACTATTGTTGTAAGAATTTTATTCTTGCTCGTAGAGTATCTACTATTTTTGTTTCATCCCAACTTTTTATTATTTTTGAACTAAATGGTTCAGGTAATTTACTAAAATATAATTTTCTTATTTCTTTACTTTCTTCTGTATTATATGGTCCTTTCTAATAATATTCTTTAAATGCGCAAGTATATTCATCTATGTAGCACATATTACATATTGCTAATTTTAACATTAAATTCCTATTTGTATCTTTCTCTTCATTTTGTTCTTCTTCTGTTGTTGTCATGCTACTAAATTCGTCTTTTATAGTTGTTTCATATTTTTTTAATAATTCTATCGGTGTTAATGTAGTTGTAGTTGTTGATGATGTTCCTTCTGTGGGTTTATCAGTTCTTAATACTCTTTTACTATTTTCAGTTAGATTTAAAAACCATAATTTCACTGTTCATATTAGTGTTCTTTATATATATTCTGGTGAATCTATTACATTCATATTATTATCTAATAATTGTTTTGTCATATATCCTATCCATAATTGTATTATTTTTTCTGTATCTATTACACAATCTAAGTCTAAAAAGTTATAATTTTTATTAACTATTTGTTTTGGTGTCCATTTGTCATATTCATTCTTTAGATTATATCTTTTAAACTTATTCATATGATATGTAGGTTTTCTTATTTCTGATGTTCTAGGTATTATATTTTCATCTTCTTTTTTATCAAGAGTGTTTATTTCCGTGTTTATATTTTCTAAATTTTCTTCATTAATTACTTCTTGTTTTCCATTGATTTCTAAATTTTTTGTATTTGTTAAGATTTCTGTATATGTTTCACTATCTTCAAAATCATAATTATCTGTTTCTTCAACATCTATTGTATTAATTTCTAATTCCTTTGTTTCTATTTCTTTATTTTTTATTTCTAATTTTTCTTTAAATTAATTTATCTCATTTAATAATTTTTGTTCTTTATCTTTTTCTTCTTTTTCTTTCTGTCTTTTTTCATACAGATCTTTTAGCATTTGTAGTTCCTTTTCTAATTCAGCAATCCTACTATTTTTAGTTTCTTCTATTTTTCGTATTTCTTCTGTAGTTTGTTGTTTTATTTTTTCTATTTTCTTTTTCTATTTATTTCTTCGTTTTCTTTTTCTATTCTCATCATAGCTGTCAATTTATCTTCTAAATTTAATACTTCTTTTTCTAACATTAAATATAAATGTTCACCTATTTTCTTATACCTTCTACCTAAATTAAAAAATACCATTTTTATTTTTAATCCTTCGTGATTTTCATATGTTTTTTCGTCTATTATAAATTCTTCTTTGTTCATTTTTTATTTAATTGTTGATAGATCATGTTGGTATGTATATTCAAGACTATCTATTGTTGATTCTAAATTTGATATTTCTTCTTTTTGTGCATTTATTGAGTTTTTACTAACTCCAACAATTATGTTATGTTGTAATCTTTCTATCCTTATTTTTAATTCTTTACGCTTTTCAGATATTATTTGCTTTAATTCTTTATATTTTTGTACGTTATTCATTTAAATAATAGTTTGAGGAATATCTAAATCTAGTTTTATCAAATGAATCATAATTAATAAATTAATCAAGTAAATCCATATATATACGACTTCCGTATTTTTTAAATTAATCTAATCTAGTTTTTGTAGGGGGGGTGCGGATTAGGCGCGGTAACTTTACTAAGAAACAAATAGTTATTTGAGTAATAATTATTTATTTCTATATAATGTATTTTGTGAATATTAGCGATTGAAATATTTTTCATTTTTATCTTCTTGACTTAAAATATTTTATTAATTCATATTCTAAATTAGAGATTATCGTAATTAAATTATCTAGTGTTCTAGGATCCTCGTTAGTACTATGTAATCTTTTGTATTCTTGGTATAAACTATATAGTTGGGTTTTCAATTTCTTTTAATGATTTATTCTTTTCGTACGATGTATCCATTAATTTATGTAATTATCAAATGCTTTGTAGTAATATTTATTAACTGTTTTTCTTCGTTCTTGTATTTTTTATTTTCATATATTTTATTAATATATTCAATTTTACTGATATTCATATTTTGAGGGGTGATTAAATAGTAGTTGATTAAATGCTTTGCTATGATATTCTTTAGCTTTTTCTCTTAGTTTTTGTAAGTCTTCTATATTATTTTTAAGATATTCTAAATATTCTATAGCTTTTGTTTTAAAATATTCAATTAAATTCATTTTTATTAGGTTTTCTGTTAATCTTATTTCTTCCATTTCTTGTTCCCAGTATTTTAGATATTCGTAGTTTATCATTTTATTCTTCAAAAGTAAATGTATAATAATCTATTCTATTTGTACTATATTCAATATCTTGTTTGAGGTTATTAATACTACTAACTATTTTTTCTTGTTCTCTTCTTAATGAATTTTTTAAACTATCTAAACTTTTATCTTTGCTTTTTTCTAAATTTTTCAAGGTTTCGTCTATCCATTTTAATTTTCCTATTAGATTTTCCATTATTTCTCTAATTTATTTTCTATAATAAATTTCTTTATGTAGGTCTTCTTGGTTTTCTCTAATTTTCTTAATATATTCTAACATTTTTAGTCTGTATAATATCCATCTGAATCTAAATAGTATTGATGTTCATAATATATGCGTAAGTTTTCTATACTGTTTAATAATTCTTCCTCTTCATAATCTTGTAATTTTTCCCATATTATTTTCTTTATGTCTATGATTTCTATATCTCTAAGTATATATAAAACAAGTATTTTAATACCATCTGTCCTTTAAGCTTGATTAAATGCTTTTTCATAATATTTTTCAGTTGTTTGTTTTAGTCTAAGTAGTTCTTGCATATTTTCATTAAGAAATTCTATATATTTTATATCTTTAGTTTCCATGTATTTGTCTAAATTTACTTTCATCTGTTTTTCTACTAACTGTATGTTTCTCATATTTTTTTCCCAAAATTCTAGATATATGTAATTTATCATGGTAATTATTTGTAAAAGTAGTTAGGTAGGCATGGTATGTAATTTATCCTAATCATATAATATTTACCAAATGTTTTTTCTAATATGATTTTTCTTATATCTACTACTTTTATATTCTTAAGTGAATACAATATAAATATTTTAAATTTATCTACCATTTCGCCAGATAAATAATTATTCATTTTTCATAAAATTGTTATTTTCTTGTTATTACAATGCTAAGAAACATTACACAAACTAAATAAAAGATAATATTCTAATTTATATACTTTATCAAATAAAAGACTTGATTGTTTTCAAAACGTCTATATTGCTTATTATACTCCCTTCGTCACATATTAGTTCGTCATCTTATTAAAAATAATTTTCCCATATTAGTTGATCACCTTACTAAATCAAAAAAACATTAATTAAAATTTTTTCATATTATCCTTATTCACACTTATTTGTAAAGTCCCAAGAAGTTTTTTAATGGGTGAATTAGTAAAATTATCTTTTTATTTATATTTTGTTAATATGTATGTAAAAAATGACCACATGGGAAGTAAAACTACCTTAAGAATTTTTTGTAATAGTTGCCTCAATTAATTGGATTTCTACAAATCTAAAATTATTAGTCTTACTAATCAATAGTATCTCAAGAAAATTAGATGAACTTAATATATCATTAATTGAAACAAAAATATTAGAAGAGATTGAATATAGGAGAAAATAAACAATTTCCTGTATTCACTAAAAGCTAAAAGTATAAATTCCAAATAAAAATATATAAATTTTGTTTTGAATAAATTTAAGGTCTTTTGTAAGTTTGACTTCTGACAGTTGCATTTTGCATTTTTAGAATCTTCCCAATGTGATGTGAAAGATGGAAGATGCAACAACCAACGGGTTGTTGAAATTAAATTCATAGGAATATGCTCCTTTCTGTCAAGGTTGATTTGGAAATATTATTGACAGATTCTCTCGCTCAATCGTTGGAAAATTTTTAATTTTTTTTTTGGCAGTTAGAATTTTTAGATTTTGATAAACCAACTGTATATATGGATTTTTAGATTTTGATAAACCAACTGTATTTATATACTCTATTCATTTATTTTTATTTATCACTTATTTTTAAAATAAATTTTATTTTTAGTTATCAATTTTAATATATCAAAAAAAGATAAAAGAAGTTTTTCTATTTATCCTTAGCATTAACTATTTATTCTTAAAACTTTTTAAAATATACTACTCTAAATATTAATTAATAGGATAGTATGGTAAACTAATCGTATTAATAATTATTTTTTAGTGAATTTACCAAATCAAAAATTTGACAAATAAAAGTGAACCAAGAAAATAGACAAAAAAAGAAAAATTAAACCATCCAAGATAGAAGAATGGTGGAAATAAAATGCATAACATATATTCACTCTTAATTAAAAGTTTTAAACTTTTAGGTTTGAGTCCAAAAATGAATAAATCATTACAGAGAGTGGTGTTTCTCTTAGCAATGAATCCAACTCACCGCAAATGTGTACCAAAAGAATTTAGGGGTGTTCATGGGTTTATCAAAATTAAAATTAAATCAATATAATTAATTTTTAGATTATTAAAATTAAATTAAATATAATATATATTTACCGATTTGGTTGATATTGATGTGAGTTAAATTGTTCGATTATTATTCATATACGAAAATAAAAGAACTGATTTATTCATAACAAAAACAAAAGACAACAATGAATTGAAACAGAAAAAATAAATTCTAAAATTATCACACAAAATAGTAACACGGCATACACTTAATACAAGACATTTTAATTATAAATACATTTTGATGGATATAAATATATTAAACATTATTCATAAAAAATAATATGTTATGTATATATAATAATAATAATAAAAAATATACTCATCCATTTCAATTTATTTGACCTAAGTCACTTTCTTTTTTAGTCCTTTTCAAAAAAAAATAATCATTTATTCTAGTAACTTTTTATTTCCAAATTTCTATTTGACATGTTTAAGGCCACAAAATTAAAGAATAATTTAATATATTTGATATATTTTTAATTTAAATACCATAAGATTCAAATGTATTATTTATTAGGGAAAAGGACAGAAACGATACTTCAAATTAAATTATTTGCTTGAAAATGGTCATGGAATTTAAATTTCACTTTCTAGCCATTTTAATTTGCTAACTGGTTTTATACCATTTTTACACAACTTTTATACAGGTTTTATACAAATCTTATACATAAATATTCTGAAAATCATACAATTTTGATACATAATTTATATAATAACTGTACATTTGCACTTTAAATTAAACTATTTCCTTGAAAATGACTATGGAATTTAAATTCCACTTTCTATCCATTTTAATTTACTGATTGGTTCTATACCGTTTTTACACAACTTTTATACAGGTTCTATACAAATCTTATATATAAATATTCTATACGGAAATTATACAGTTTTGATACATAATTTATAGAATAACTGTACTTTTTTTTACACGTTTTATTAGGGGTGTCAAGTGGGCCGGACCGCAAGTGGGCCGGACCGCAAGTGGGCCGGGCCGACCCGGCCCTCGTACCTAACCTGGCACGGTTTGACCCGGCCCGGTAAGCCCTAGGTCTTTAGGGTTCCGGGTCCCAGGCCGGTTATTTTTTAAAATGAGCCCGACTAACCCGGCCTGGACCAAGCCTAGTTCAGGCCCGCCGGTTAACCGACTTGGCCCGGCCCAGAAAAAAAAGATATTTTGGCTTTTGGGCCAAACTAGTCGTTGGCCCAACGGCTATACAGCCGTTTTTGGGTCCAAACGGCTAGTTTGGGCCCATTTATTAAAAAAAATAAACTTTAAAAAATATTTTTTAATCCCCAAAAAAAATCTGTAAATACCCTACAACTTCAAATCATTTTTCACACATTTTTCACTCTCTCAAATCTCATTCTCTCTCAAATCTCAATTCTCAGTTCTCAAATATTCAATATATTTAATTTCTTAAAGTGTTCACTTTAATTTTTTAATTTTTCGTTTACAAAGTACGAGCGGAAGTTTCTAAAGTTGCAATCTTCGGATACTTCCAAAATTTGGTATTGTCGTTTCATCTCTTACGTTTAATTTTTATTTATTGTATTAATTGTTTAATATTTAATTTTATTATATTTGTGTATTTTGAATATTTTTAGTTTAATTTAATTTATATTATGGATAAATTAAGAAACCTCGCTACTAAAGGTGTTAAAAAATTTTATCCCGAAAACGGTAGTGGTAGTAAAAAGCGAATTACTAGCGGTAGAGGTAGTTCAAGTAGTAGATATACCCGTGTACTTTCGCCTCCGGTACCGCTTGGTACACCTTTTGAGGAAGAAATAGGTGTAGGTGCTCACGATATGGATTATGTAGAAGCTCAGGAAAATTACGGTATAGAAGAAGAAAATGAAGTAGATGCGGTTAATTTAGACGAAGATAATGAAAATATTGCCGAGACACCCGCAGTAGGAGATGCTAATGTTAGATCTGAATCAGTTAATCTCCCTTTCCGTCCTCCCAGTGCCCCAAAACCTCGTAAAAGAACTAGTATTGCATGACAATTTTTTGAACGTATATCAGATATTGAGGTGCAATGCAATATTTGTCAACAAATATATAAGCATAGAAGTGGAGGCAAGCAAGGGGGTACGGGTACGTTAATGAGACATATAGCTGAAGATCACAAAAGAGAGTTAAATATTGCAAAAGGTGGTGGGGATGTTGGTGGGTCAACGCAAACTAGAATGGACCCAGCAACCGGTCACATAGCGAAGAAGTATAATAAATTGAGGGACAGGGAAGAAATAGCTAAAATGGTAGTTGTGGGTTGTTTGTCTTTTAGTTTTCCTTTTTCTGATGCCTTTATTCGTTATATACAAGCAATGTATAATCTTATGTTTAACGGTATTCCTAGAACTACTTGTCGGTCTGATATTTTTAGACTCCATTCACAATATTGTTTTTATTTATCAACATTGTTAAAAAATATTCAATGTAGATTGTCCCTAACTTCTGATCTTGGTCGTGCTGTAAATAAAAATGATTATTTAACCGTTACTTGTCATTGGATGGATAGTAATTTCGTGATGCAAAAATGTATTCTTGCTTTTTTATATGATGAAGATCGTAAACATACTGGACAATTTATTGCTGATTCTATTGTTAAAATTGTCGGATATTATGGTATCGAAAATAAGATTTTATGTATTGCTTTTGATAATGCTTCTAACAACAAGACTGCTATAACAAAAATAAAATCTACGTTATCTCCGCCCTTGCCTGAAATTTTTCATATTAAGTGTGCATGTCATATATATAATTTAATTGTAAAAGATGGTCTTGAGTTTTTTGAACTTTATATTGAAAAAATTCATCTTGCCGTTGGTTTTATTCAAGGAAATAATCGTAGATCGAGAATTAGAGAATTCAAAGTTAAATGTCAAGAAAATAGACTTACACTGATTTTGATGCCTGAGGAAATTGATACTAGATGGAATTCTACGTATGAGTTTTTAAAAACTTGTTATAAATATAGAATTCTTATTACACTAACTTTTAACCAACATTGTGGTTCATTTGTTGATTCTGCTGATTGCATGCTACATAATTCTGATTGGGTTGTAATTAATGATCTTGTTAAGTTTTTAGAAAAATTTTATGTAGCTACGGTTGAATTTTTCGGTGCTTATTATCCTACTGTTTGTAATATTTTGGCATATATAGCCGATATTTCTGGTTTGCTCAAAGAATATACAAATAAAGAAGGTTATAAAGAAGCTGTTGGCACCATGTTTACGAAATTTAAAAAATATTTGTTCCCGATTCTCCCTATTTACTTAGTTGGTGCTATGCTAAATCCGTGCATGAAATATAATCATATGTGTCACTTTAGTACTCTTATTTATACTAACTTAGAAATAAATACTAACCATCATTCTGAACAAGTACAACCTGATTTGTCAACGGCTACGGCTGATGCAAAGGATTACATAGAAAAATTATATAATCACTATGCTGATTTATTTGATTTAGCCGTACCTACAAATATCACTCTAACTGTCGCTCCTCATCCTCCCGAGGAGCCATCACCTTCTAAAAGGCCGACACATAGTGGTTTTTCTGATTCGTTTTATGATTTAAATTATTGGAACAATGTTGATGAGAGAACTTACACATCAACTTATCGGGAAGAGCTGAAATATTATCTTCGGACGGCACCAGAGGATAACAGACGACGGATCAACACGTTGGATTGGTGGAGGAGTAATGAAACACAATATCCTGTGCTTTCAAGATTAGCTAGAGATATCTTGAATGTTCCAATGTCAACCGTTGTATCAAAGAGCGCCTTTAGTCAGGGATGACAGCAGCTTGAAGACAACCGACACTCATTGGGAAGCAATGCAATGAATGTTCTAGTTTGCCTCAGAGATTGGATTAGAGCGGAAAGAAGAAACGAAGGAATAAAACCGGAGCCGAGCGACGAGCTGAAACTTGAAGAAATTATGACTTTACGGGAGAACTCAGCAGAATCAAATCCAATGCATGGTTTTGCCCCCGTTGACTTCGACTATCCTATGCAAGTTCCCATTAATATTAACATGAATGAGTTGGAAAAAATGATGCATAATTTATAGATTTTCCATTCATGTAAATTATAAATTTTGGATCATTTTGCAATCAATAAAATTCCCCAAATTCATTCACTCCTTAGTCCTTGCTTTTTATTTTTTTCATTTAACGATTTAAAATTTTAAATTGAATTTCTAGTTTTCTACTTTAAATTAAAAACTTCCTTCTAATATATTATTAATTTACTATCAAATATTATTAATTTATTATATTAAGTAGCATATGTTTTGTATATTTGTGCATATATCTTCTATAGAAGTGTATATTTAACGTATACATGTGTATATGTTTTATAAATTAGTATATAAGTATATCTATATATATTGTAATGTATATATAATGTAGTATATTTTATAAGTAGTAGTATATATACATTGAATGGTGCGTATACACGTGTATATATCTTCTATAGAAGTGTATATTTAACGTATACATGTGTATGTGTTTTATAAATTAGTATATAAGTATATCTATATATATTGTAATGTATATATAATGTAGTATATTTTATAAGTAGTAGTATATATATATTGAATGTTGCGTATACATAGATTGAATGTTGCGTATACATAGATTGAATGGTGCGTATACATAGAATAGAGTGTATATATGTGAATAGATCTTCTATAGACGTGCATATTTAACGTATACATGTGTATATGTTTTATAAATTAGTATATAACTATAAAAATATATATTGTAATGTATATATATTATAGTATATTTCATTTAAAGTATTACATATACATAGAATGGAGTGTATATATGTGAATAGATCTTCTATAGACGTGTATATTTAATATATGCATGTGTATATATTTTATAAATTGGTATATAACTATACAAATATATATTGTAATGTATATATATTGTAGTATATCTCATTTAAAGTATTGCATATACATAGAATAGAGTGTATATATGTGAATAGATCTTCTATAGACGTGTATATTTAACGTATACATGTGTATATGTTTCATAAATTAGTATATAACTATAAAAATTTATATTGTAATGTATATATATTATAGTATATTTGATTTAAAGTATTACATATACATAGAATAGAGTGTATATATGTGAATGGATCTTCTATAGACGTGTATATTTAACGTATACATGTGTATATGTTTTATAAATTAGTATATAACTATACAAATATATATTTTAATGTTTATATATTATAGTATATTTCATTTAAAGTATTACATATACATAGATTAGAGTGTATATATGTGAATAGATCTTCTATAGACGTGTATATTTAA
>NC_061113.1:42833082-42833477 GCF_002878395.1 Capsicum annuum | reverse complement strand
TACATAGAATAGAGTGTATATATGTGAATAGATCTTCTATAGACGTGTATATTTAATGTATACATGTGTATATATTTTATAAATTAGTATATAACTATACAAATATATATTGTAATGTATATATATTGTAGTATATCTCATTTAAAGTATTGCATATACATAGAATAGAGTGTATATATGTGAATAGATCTTCTATAGACGTGTATATTTAACGTATACATGTGTATATATTTTATAAATTAGTATATAACTATACAAATATATATTGTAATGTTTATATATTATAGTATATTTCATTTAAAGTATTACATATACATAGATTAGAGTGTATATATGTGAATAGATCTTCTATAGACGTGTATATTTAACGTATACATGTGTATATATATATAAAT
>NC_061113.1:42787292-42832982 GCF_002878395.1 Capsicum annuum | reverse complement strand
TATATATATATATATATTGTAGTATATTTTATTTAAACTTTAAAGTTTAAAGTAGTACATATATAATTGGATAGTGCGTATATATGTGTAATTGTGTATATGTGTATATTTTTAAATTCTAATGTAGTATATACTATATATATAGTGTATATATATTGTTTAACGTATTTATAATGTATATAGGCGGGTATATCTAATGTATATTGAAAAAAAGTTTTTTTTTTTAATATTTTTTGACCGGGTTTAGGTGGGTTTGACCGGGTTGGGTTAAGTGGGTCGGGTTAGGGTGGTTTTTGATTTTTTTACTATTGGGCCCGGCCTGGCCCGGCCCACTTAGACCCCAACCCAGCCCTCAACCCTGTTAAATAACACTGGCCGGTTCCGGGTTGGCCCGGCCCGGCCCACTTGACAGCCATACGTTTTATACAACAATTGTATAATTTGTATACACTTTCTATATATTGTACATATAAATATTTGATAGAACTATACAATTTCGATACATATATCTTATGTAGATTCATATTCTATTTAATAATTATTTCGTTTTTATACAATTTAATTATTATTTCTAAAGAATAAAAAAAAGCAGAATATTTGATCCATTTAAAAATTTATAGTAAAAAAAAATTAAAATATTTTTAAAAGGGCCGAATTGCACAAGTTGAATATTGTATCAGTATTGTATATAGACTGTATCAGTATCTTATATGGACTGTATATGGACTTCGTGGATCAAAATGACTCAAATTGGGAAATATTAGGAAATGACCATAAAATGACATTTGTTTAGCCGACTGGACATTATTTGTCCAAATGCCAAACTTGAGCTATAATTGGGCTATTATTTTTTAAAAAGGTCATAGAATGTTTTTTTCCCTATTTATTATTCAAACTCTGTGTCAGGTCAAAATATTTCAATCAATTTGAAATAGAGGAAGTATATAATTTGTTAGTTTGGTTTGATTATTTATTTCGATCTTTCAGAACAAAATAAAAATCAAACAAAATATATAATCTATTTTTAAAAATGTAAAATCAAATCAAATCAAATCGAACAAAGTTCAGTTGATTTAATTGGCTTGGTTTGATTTTTTGATTTGGATCTATTTTTACCCAAATCATGAATACTTCTAACAAAGATTATCTGAAAAAGGAAAATTTTGCACGAAAGAGATAGTTTTGCTCCTCAATTTAAATTTAATTTCCACTTCACTAATTTATGCTAAACTTAAATTTAATGAAAAACTTTTAGGTCAAAATACCCCAATTTGAGCTGTCATACAAGTATACTGATAAATATATAAATAAAATTTATCAACGGTAATAAAATATTTGTTGAATGGAAAGTCACTGTTTAGAGGAGAATTTTAGTTGGTTGAAATATATTAAAAAAAAATTACAAAGTACATTTTTTTAATCGTTGTTACATTTGAATTTTAGTCTTGCCTTATTTTCATTTTGTTAAACTGGAATTATATAACAAAGCGAGAAGAAGGTGGAGATAATATTAATTAATCGCGAAAAAGGAATATCAAAATTTGGGGCATTATATAACTTACTAGTGGCGATAGTCCGGGACCTACGGCTTTTAAACTTTTTTTCTCATAACTGTGCTCAAGTTTTACTGCATTCCTTAAATTCCTGAATTAGGCCGTGAAGATACGTGTCAATATACTTGTCGCTCAGTTACCTGTCTTGCATGACAGGCTCAAATTGAGGATGTTTTATTAAATTTAAATTTGTAAGCTGAGCATAAATTTGTGAAGTGGGAATGAAATTAAAATTGAGGACGCGAAGGTCACCTAATTTTTGTCAGTGATTCACGAACTAGTTGACTAATTGCTTCTGGTAGTGAAATTCGCAATTAGCTAGTATTTCAGTATCGCTAGTTTTGTGAGTATATGTAGGAAACATTTATTTAGCAAAGAAAAGAAAGAGACGTTGGATTTTCTTAGTGCGTAGCTGTTGGGAATTTATGGTTGGGATTACTTGGGGATACAGTGCATACAATCATGGGGTTTACTTCGAGGAAAATTTCATATATATAGCAATTAGTAGCTTGCTATAAATATAATCATATTTTTTTTTTACATAAAAAATAACCCAAAATAATATTAGCGACAAACAATTACAATCAGATGTATATTTAATGTATCGTTTATTATATAAATAATGTATAAATATTTTTATATAAATATATATAAACGTGTACCGATATTATATAAATAAAATATAAATGTGCATTTATATTGTATAAATATATATATATATATATATATATATATATATATATATATATATATATATATAACTGATGAATGTGTATATATATAGGATGCTTCAAGTGATATACGACAACGTCCTGGGTGACCACCAAAAATATTACTCTCTTCGTTTTGGAATAAATGAATTGTTAGGATATTTATTGGTGTTTTAAAATAAGTGAATCGTTGAATTTTTTTTCAAAATTACTCTTATGTTTTGACAAGCAAAAGAGACTGCAATTTTTTTATTTATTTTTGGATAAAAGAGACTTCAAAGATAAAAATAAAAATAAAAATTTATATTAAATTTATATTTTTAATATTTTTTTTCTTAATCTATATGTCTGAATCCAACAATTTATTTATTTCAAAACGCAGGGAGTATTATATACTATGCAATAGCTAATGTGTGTCACGTAAATTCTTTAATTTCCTCCCGGTGGCTAGCTATATTCATGTGTGTCACGTAAATTCTTTAATTTCCACCGCAGATGTCTAGGTCGTGGTCCCCACATGGTTTCCTCTTTTAATTTTAGGCCACGAAAAAAAAAAATCTGAAACTTTTCTAACTCCTTGGTTCAACCTATCTTATCTATACTAGTCTGCTTACGTCGTGCTACGCATCATCCAATATTGATCCTTAAAAATTTTATGTTATGTATAATTCTATCATTTAGATAAAATTTATATTTGTTTGATTGATAAATTCTAAGTTAGATATATATTATTATATTTAGATGGAAAAAGGTTCAAATATGTTATTGAACTATCAGAAATGACTCATTTATGTCATCAGTTAAAAGTTTGATTCATTTATGCCATCGCCATTACAAAATCGGCTCATCCATGTCATTAATTTTTAACGGTGGTTTTTTAAAAACAACTTTGCCACGTGATCTTTTATTAAAGGTCCACGTCATTATTTAAAATAAGAAAAAAGACTCAAATATACCATTAAACTATAAAAAATAACTTATTTATGTCATCATTTAAAAGTTCAGCTTATTCATGTCATCGTCGTTATAAAATCAGCTCACCCATGTCATTACTTTTTAATGGTGGATTTTCAAAAATAGTTTTGTCATGTGACCTTTTATTAGAGGTCCGCGACATTAATTAAAATAAATCACTATTAATTTTAAAATATCTTAAACCCATTAAAAACAACTGATTCATTTAACATAACTCAACCTACACCCATTAAAATATTTTTTCCCTACAACAACTATTTTTCTAATAAAAAAAATAGTGATTAATGTATATCTTTTGACCATTTCTAGTTGATTTTAAATCATTATAAATGTTACGCTCAACAGAAACCTCAAAAATTCTATCCTACAGTAATTGATTAGTTTTAATTCCAGTGACTCCAATATATATTCTGAAATTGCAAGAAAATAAACCAATGAACGATTAGGGCAAGCAAGAAAAAGAAAGAGGCTTACCAATAGAACCTCTCCATTCTCCCATCACGAATTAGGGGAGTATACATTATTGAAAAAATTATTTCCAAATAACGACTTAAAAGAAGTCTGTTATCCGAATTATCTTGTCATGCATATGGAATAAATTCTACCATCACGAATTAATGGAGCATACATTGTTGAAAAATCATTTTCAAATAACGGCTTGAAAGAAGTCTGCTATTCCAATTATCCCGCCATGTATATGGGATAACTTCTCCATCATTATGGTGTAAATGCTGGAATAAATAATCCCGATACTAACTAATTTCAGATATTTTGAAACTAATATTGATTTCTTTTAATTAATGGCGTGGACTTCTAATAAAAGATCACGTGGCAAAGCTATTTTTAAAAACCCATCATTAAAAAGTAATGATATGAGTGAGTTGATTTTATAATAATGATGACACGAATGAGTCGAACTTTTAATTGATGGCATAAATGAGCCATTTCTGATAGTTCAATGGCATATTTGAGCCTTTTTGCTTATTTTAATTAATGACGTGGACCTCTAATAATAGGTCACGTGACAAAGTTATTTTTGAAAACCACCTTTAAAAAGTAATGGCATGGATGAACTGATTTTGTAACGGCGATGGCATGAATGAGCTCAACTTTTAACTAATGACATAAATGAGCCATTTTTGACAGTTCAGTGGCATATTTGAGTCTTTTCCCTATTTAGATTGATGAAATTTATATACCAATATTTTAAGTTGTCAAAACTTTTATAGCATTGATAGTCAATAATATTTTTGTTATTGCTGTGATTTATAATATTTTTTCTTCTGTTCTAATATTAGAAATGACATAGTAAAATTATTATAACAAATACTTATGAAAATTTTTAAAATAGTCTCATATAAGACGTCAAGTTAATTTAAAACATCAAAAAATAATTTATATTTTTTAAATGATCATGTATAAGACGCCAAGTTAATTTAGAACATCAAAATATAATTTATCATTTTATATCTATTTTATTTTTTATTAAATATTATTAATTTTTTAATACATAAATGGCTTATAAAAACATAAATTTTTTTTTATTAATTTATGACTATTTTTTATTAAATATTATTAATTTTTTAATATTTAAATGACTTATAATAATTAATTATAAGTGATACAGTAAAATCACGGTTGAAGAGCTGAAACAATCACGTCATAAATGTTTATTTTATATTTTTTATTAAATATTTTTAATTTTTTTAATATGTAAATGACTTATTATAATTAATTAGGGGTAATACAGTAAAATCACAGTTGAAGCAACTGAAGCAGGCATATCAAACTCCTGCCTTCTTCAGCTGCTAAACTACTGGTTGATAAATTATAAGTTAGGCATATATTATTATATTTAGATTGATGAAATAAAACTTTTGTGGCATTGATAGTCAATTCTATTTTTAAAATATATTTTTTAATTACTGTGATTTATAATTTTTTTTCTTTTGTTCTACTAATTAGAAGTGACATAATAACATTACTATAACAAATAGTTGTGAAATTTTTTTAAATGATCCCATGTAAGACGTCAAGTTAATTTAAAACATTAAAAAATAATTTATATTTTTTAAGTGCTCATATATAAGATGTCAAGTTAATTTAAAACATCAAAAACTAATTTATCATTTTATGTCTATTTTATATTTTTTTTATTAAATATTATTAATTTTTTAATACTTAAATGACTTATAAAAACATCAAAAAATAATTTATTATTTTATGTCTATTTTATTTTTTTTATTAAATATTATTAGTTTTTTAATACTTAAACGACTTATAATAATTAATTATGAGTGATATCGGCTGAAACAGTTATGTCATAAATGTCTATATTAATTTTTTTATTAAATATTTTTAATTTTTTAATACGTAAATTACTTATATTAATTAATTAAGGATAATATAGTAAAATCATGATTGAAGCAGTTGAAGCAGGCAGCACAAGTAAACGTGTCGACTTGCTGCCCGCTTATTTCCTCTTATTATTAGTAGTAATATACTAGTGGGCTGATGCCCGTACAAGGCACGGGCCCAACTGTAAGAACCAATAATTGAGAGATCGTTTGGTATACCTGATAAATATAATAATTTTGAGATAAAACTTGAAATTAACTTTATCTAATGAAAGGTGTTCAATTAACTTTATCTGAGGTGTTAACTAATTTGAAAACTATTACATTACATTACAGCTTTAGTAGCTTCAATATCTTCACCACCAGGAACACCATTCATTTCTGTGAAAAATACTAATCAGCTTAGCCATGCAGGATAATCTTCAATAGTCCTTTCTCCAACTTAGTTTTGGTGTTTTCCAAATCAACAGTAAATATTGAAATTTCCTAAAGCTGCAAGTTGAGATAGAGGAACTGTCGAGTTTCTCGTGTTGTAGTCAAAAGTTGGAGGCTGCTGCAATGCAATCATGTGAAAGAGTCATCTACTTTACAATTGTAAGAAGTTAACAACAACATTCAGATGCGAGAAAATGTTTTAATGCATAATAAGGCAGGGATAGTTCTTTCAAGTACTAAAATTATTCTTTCTACGTGCGAGAAAAAGTAGCTTTCCAGTTTAGCTTCTTCAAAATAAATAGACAAAAGATCATCAGATAAAGTAAGAACTTCACTATTTGGCTGATGATTTGAGCATATTATAGTCCTCCCACTTCCACCACCACCATATGTTATTAAGCACTTGATTAACAAAATAAGCAGAAGCACTATGAAGTCCACTTGTAGATTTATTAAGAAACAAGAATTGTGGCCTCTTTTTTTCACCACCATTTGTTCTTCTCAAACGTCAGTTCCCAATTAAAATTTCTGCAAAATCCTCCAATTCCATCTCTAATATAACATTATCTACTATTTCTTTTATTTCTTGTTCCATCATGTTGTTTGGGAGCCTCAATTGAGCTGAGTATTGGATGGTTTTCTTGTTACTGTTAGAGTTCCCATTAGTATATCTTCTCGTGTGAAATAAGGCTGAAGGTTATCCCAAGTAACATGAAATCACAAAGACATATTAGTTGAGTTCAACTTTTATATGCACAACAACACTAACATACCCAGTACAGTCTCATACAGTCTCATACGTGAGATCTACCCAGATCTTACCTCTACCTCTATAGGGTAGGAAGGTCATTTCCACGTAAAATGTTTATACTGTCGAAAAGAACTTTGAAAGTACCAAAAGCTTCACTGAAAATACTCGTGCTCAAATTACGGATGTTGTTGGAGATAGGCATACCGAATCCAAAAAGGAGGAACATAGCCTTTGGTCGGCAAGGAGGACAATGTGAAACTGCTCACTGTCATGACAGGTAACATGCATGCATGCAATGTCTGAAAAAATTTAAAATTTGAATAAAAAAAAATATTAAATAACTGTAAGAGGTCATACCGTCACTATGCAGATATCATGTTCTGCCTTGTTGAAAACATGCGAGTGCATCTCTTTTTTTATAATCTCACATGGAGCCTCTTGATAGAATTTGCTTCATGGAATGAAAAAATATAAAAAAGATTATCATATCACATGAGAGAGCCATCTAGCTTCTTCATAGAATATGCTTCATGTAATGAGATTTCTGAAATAAATTCATAGTCTGAGCCAAAAAAGTGTTCAAAAATCAGTAATAAAGATCGAAAGTTGGGAGACAATAAGCAATAGTTTATATGAAATATATGCAAAATTGGATATCATAACTGCATAAAACTTTTGAATCACAGATTGTAAATTGTTCTTTGCTTTTTAGATCAATTAATTGTTCTTTGCTTTTTAGATCAATTGTAGATATATAAATAAAAGTAAAAATACCTGTTGAACTTGAAGGTAACTTTTTGTGACAAAGGAGGTGTAGTCAGCAGAGTATAGTGCCATCCAAAAACTTATTTATGCAAACGTTTTTTGAATGATGTAATTGTATACGATGTTTTAGGTTGAATGATCATCGTCATGATCTGGTGTTGATGGTCGAATTAATACTTTTACACCATTGGAACGTTTTGCTCTTGATAGCACTACCTAGAGTTGTCCATGAGAGAAAACAAGTTCTCGTAAATAAATTCCAACAAAATTCATTGTTTGACCTTGAACTTTATTTATTGTCATAGCAAAATATAATCACAGAGGATATTGTGCTCTTTTAAAAGGAACAGGTAATTTTTCATCTGCAGATAATAGTAACGATATTCTTGAAATAAATACATGTGTATTTTTGAAGTCACCATTTGCAATTGTAGCACTTATAACATGTTTTTGAAGATCATCACATATAAGCGGTGTACCATTGCACAAGCCTTCAGAAGAATTTAAATTTCGCAACAACATAACAGGATAATTTTTCTTTATTGTTAATTTGTGAGGAGGTAAACCACCAGGATGCAGAGTGTGTAGAAAATCTTCATATTGACTTTGATCATTCGCTTCAACAGTTTCATCAAATGCAACATATCTTTTAGGCTCATCAATAAAGTCATTTTTTGTTGTTAAAATTACGCGTGAAGTCATTGAAGATATATTAGAAGAGCATGTATGTAGATCTGAATAAGTTACTTTAAATAGTAGATTCAATGATTCCTTTTCAGAAATAAATGGTATAGTAAATCAATCAACTATTTTAATTTTGTCATGCTTATATGTTTTTTCTTGTCCATTTCCTATTCTTAGCAAATATTCACAGAATGTCAAATCTATTCTTGCTCGCATATTCTCAGATAAGTGTAGTTTTTCTAGTTGATTCTAAATTTTAGAATATAATAAACTTTCTCGAATAAAATCATCTTTCTTTTCACTTCGAACAACAGGGAGAATTTGTCTAAAGTCACCACCAAAGACAATAACTTTTCCACCAAATAAGATGTTTGTATCCATTAAATTTTTCAATAGAATATCAAAGCTTCAAGTAAATTTTTTTTGGCCATTGATACTTCATCCCATACAATCAATTTGTCATCACGTGTTAAATTTGCAAGTGAGCATTGTTTATTAATGTTAGAATAAAATTATTCGTCTATTTCAATAGAAAATTTAAAACGAAAATGAGCAGTTCGTCCTCCTGGGAGAATTGAAGCTGCAACACCCGAACTTGTTGTTGCTAAAGCCACAAAACCTTTTTATCATATAGTAGCTAATAAAGTTCGAAATAAAAAAATTTTACCTGTTCCTTCCGGTCCATCAATGAAAAAAGCTCCTGATTTATTGGAAAATATTCTATTGAGAATTATATCATATGCTATTCATTGTTGAGTATTTAATTTTTCCGATAAAAGCAAATCTTCTTCTTTAACAATGATATTTCTTTCAGATAGACAATCATTAGCTTCTTTAATAGTTGTTGAAGGTTTTATTCTTTCTGTAATAATTTTATATTCATTAATATTATGTCCCATCAAATGCAGAAAGTCATTGATATGATTCAAGACCATATATTTAATATCTTTTGCATTCAGGTTAAGAAAAATTTGAAAGTCTTCTGACATGGGATCTTCAAATTGTTTTCATATTTCTTCTGGATTAGAAGGATTGCAATAGATTAACAATGTGGCGAATAAATGTCTTAAACTATATGGCATTTGATAACTCATTGCTTCAACCATACATTCTATCAAGATAATTTTTTTTACAGATTCTCTAAATGTACTATAATATTTATCATCCACTTTAAGTAAATCTTCATATGATTTTGGTCCTCTAACATTCATTAATAATAATCTAAGGTAATATCTTCCTCCTTTCGTTGGGTGACATGTTACATCGCGGTCAATGACATCGTTGTTTTCTACGTGTCCATATTTTATCTTTTGGTGACCATTTAAAATATTTTAGAAATTCTTTATATAGTAATGATAGTTGTAAAGCATCAGGATTTAATCTATCATAGTAAAGAATTCAGTTAACATTGTTTTTCCTATCATTGGATTATTCAAAATTCTATCGACTTTGTCAATACTCTTAAAAGAAATAGATTGTTGTCCTTTCAAATGTAGTTGAAGATGACATACAGCTGGAGTCATTTCACTGATTGGGAATCTAAATAATCGTCAGGCTGCCTTAGAAGGTAAAACTCCTCTACCTGATTGGTATTCTTTAATTTCATCTACCTCTGTATCTATATTATTGCTATGTATTTGAAAAAAATTTTTTGTCATGTCCTTTACAAATGTATTTATAGATATATTTGACTACTTTGATATCAGAACAAACTTCAACAATCATATGAAAATTGTATTTGTATAGTAAAAAAGAATTATATGAAACTACCCACGAATTATCTAGGAAAAAGTCTTTTTTTTCTGTGCATTCTTTGGTTCTTCTTCTTTTGTATATTGGATATGAATTCTTTCCTTTGGATATTTATTTGGCATAGTCTTCTTGATATTTAAATTAGCAATAACCTTTCTTTTTCATGCAACTATCGATGGGATTTAATTTTCCGCAAGCATCATATATCATATGTTTAACAAGAAGTAAGTATAAATCATGATCTATAATAGAATTGGGTAATTCAACACAGATAAATTTATCGTAAGATTCAGGAGTTAATAATTTGTATTCATTAGCAAGTATAATAAGAAAATGAGCATGAGGAAGATCATGTTTACGAAATTCTATAGTATACATAAAAGCAATTATTTTTTCAAAAATTTGTCTTTTCAGTATATCTGTTTTTATCTCTTCTACTTCTGCTCTGAAAGATTCTACTCACCAGATCTGTCTATGTTGCACCTCATCCACAAATAGTAATTATTCTTTTATTTCAGGACGAGATGGGTTGCAGGTCATTGTTATAAACAAATTCAGATTTTCCAAAATATTATCCCTTGGTCCCCATATAAGAGTTATAAAAAGTATATTTTTCTTTTCGATTTTAGAGGCTTCCCTTTCTCCATATCTCAAAATATCAACAATCCCTTCCAATACTTCATCTATAAATAAATCCTGATTGAATGAGAAAAAGTCTAATCTTTGTGTTTCAAGCTTTATATATACATCTACTATAAAATGTTGAAATATTCTTCCACAATACAGTACCTCATTTATTTTATTATTTCTTATTTGAAATTTACAACAGTAATATTTTCGGCAAGATACAGTATCTCTTTTTTTGTTTCCCCCTTTTCAATGATTCAGCTTCCATATAAAGAAATTCGTCTATCGAACTCATATTTGATATACTGGGCAACTGTTCATGTTCACAGCGAGTTGTACGTCTTGTTAGATCACTTTTTGAATAATTCTTTTAATTCCACAGTACCATCCATTCTCTCCGTACGAAAACAATAACAGGCACTGTAGTGGATCATAGCATCCATAATAATAATTTACTAACTGAGTCTATTACTGTAGGTATAAATTTAAATACGGAGTGCAAACATAGAGTGCACAATTTTTTTTTCAACCTATATTGCTACAACTTCTGATATAGTGGGCAAGTTATATGTTCTTTAATCTAAAATTGAGTCACATTTAAGTGCAATATAAAAATCTGATAAGTCTGGAACATTCAAAAGAGAGCGTAAGAAAATATTGACAATTTACTATCAATATCTCCATCAACTTTTGCACAACTGATTCAGTAAATTTAGTTGAGCAGTCCATTTCGTTGGACAATTTATTCTCCTGATTATAAAATTATAACCATAAATTTCGGGGTTTCTCATTTAAAGAAAGCAAATCATCTATAAAATGATAC
This sequence comes from Capsicum annuum, assembly GCF_002878395.1. NCBI lineage: Eukaryota > Viridiplantae > Streptophyta > Magnoliopsida > Solanales > Solanaceae > Capsicum > Capsicum annuum. The sequence continues at coordinate 42,821,550 of NC_061113.1, read as the reverse complement.
ATATTTCCTTGAACTTTGAATGTGTAAATACCAGAGTTTCTTTACGCTAGCTCTTTATCATACTTTACACCTAGTGAAGCAAAAGTAAACATATTATTGTATGTTCTAATATAAGTTTAAAAAAATTTCGATTCCTTATTTTTTTTTCAAAGTATAGCTTTGGTAATTCAAATGGCATTTTATGTGATGTTAGCCTTATTGAACTGTTGCCACAACAAAATCCAGGAGAGCATCACAATATTAACAGTTAGAAACCTTTTTTAAAATGACATATTTGCTTCGTTGGTCAGTTGTAGCCAGACACACCCTTTTGGTTTGTCTACTATCTGAATTTTAAGACATATGATTAGAGGAAATAGGGTACTGATGTAGGAGAAAAGTGCACATGATTCTAATGTAAAGTTGGGCGAACCTTTGTTAGGGATCATATTTAGGGTCTGAACATGTTGATTTGATATGCTGGATATGCTCCCTTATATCGAAGTAAGCATACATTGCAATAGCGTACAAACAGTAGGTGACAGTTGAAAAAGATAATGTAAGGATAAAGTTACCTGTTTCATAAAACGGGGCTGCATATATTCTTCTTTTTTTTTCTGAATTATTACACATCGTATTCACACATGGTTGATAGAGCATAGCTACTAAAACAATAGTATTAGAAGATACCAAACAAAATGCATAAAAGGAACAATGTATTTATATATCTCAATGTTGCTAAGATTAATACCATCTGTTTGTGGAGGTGGTGTTCGTATGGCAAGAGAAATTATTTTGTGAGTGGTATTTTGCACGAAGATGATGTTAGTTTATCATACGTGCTCTCTTATATGCAGACAATTATCTATTAGAATAACGTATGCATAATATGTAATAGTTGAAATATATAATGTAAAATTTAAGTTGCCTGTTTCATAAACCACGAAGGATATACATATATCTTTTCATTTTTTTGAATTACCGCATGACATATTCATACATAATTAAGGCTAAATAGCTAGTACAAAGAATAGCCACCACGAAATAGAATATAAAGGTACAACAACGATAAATTTAATATGCTAAGGAAAAATTTATTCAGGCAGATAGAAAGATGAATACACAATATGTATACATGAGAAGTAACTAAGGTGTCGCAACCAGTCTAACCTTTTATTAGAGTTTGTTCATATGTCAGAGTGTATTTTTCACTGGATGTACCTGAAATTTTAAATGATTAAAATATATATGTTACTAGTGTGTTGATGTAGACTGTGATTTCCCTCAACGTATGAAAAATATAAGTTTACCTATTTGTGAAAAAGAGAAGGAAGTTGCTACAGTTGGTGTAGCCTGTTTCATAGGATTGACAATTGGGGAGACATAAGATAATATTGCAGACTGCATTAATTTTTCAGGAGCGCTATTTTGAAGAAGGTGATGAACTGTTGATCCGCGATCTATAAGTCTTTGTTGACATAGTAATATCTTCTTTTCAGCGAGTGTCTTCTGATCATATATTTGATGGCGTCTAGCATTTTTATCGATAGTTTTTTTTTACTGAATGAGGTCGTTTATTATTTTATTGAACATCCATTAATGTGAAGTGTGAGGAGATCCTATTAACAACCAATATAAATAACTATTAAATGATATGAAAAAGTTAACCTATGAACAAAATATCAATTTGAAATAATGCATAAAAAGTTAGAAATTTAACAAAAGCAGAAACAAATAGTAGCTACTACATCAACTATAATATAATATAAAGTCTGTACATACACTGGACTCCTTATCGTCATGCTGGCGTGTTTAGACCAACCAAAAAATATAACATAAACATACACCTTAACTTAACACACCTACACAAATTGCTACCCATAAAAAGTTATTACAAAAGTCTCAATTAATTATGTATCTTTCGTTCGATGTATCGGTATCTAATTACGTATCTCGACAGATTCAAAATCAGAAATCGGGAGATAATTATGTATCTTTACAAAGAAAAAAATATATCTTCATTCGATACATTGAGAGCTAATGGATTCATTTGTTAGAGATGACATCAAATGAATACTTCATGTGTTCTGACAAGGAATTACTGGCGGTTGGTACTGAATTCAAATCATAGTGTAATACCCCGTACTTTTTCCTAGCTTGAAATTATCTCAAGAATGTTAGAAACTTACTTTGAAAGATAAATCTACTTTTTTACATGTGGTATTTTAAATATTTTTACTTTTGTCATGTGGAAAATTGAATTAGCTTTCTAACGATACCAATTTCATCAAAATCCGACATCCGAGGAGAAAGTTATGATCAAAATACAAAAGGCAATAAAACCACCCAGGCACGACGGTGAGGCCGACGGACCGTCGCTCAGGCCGTCGCAAGGGAAACAGTGAAGCCACCTTATGTATAAGGTGCGATGGAAAGGTTGATGGACCATCGAACTTGTGACGGACCGTCGCCCAAGCCGTCACAACCAAGACATTTAGACCTTATTCAGGTTCACGTGCGACGGTCGAAACAATAGACCGTCGAGCCAGTGATGGACCATCGCACGAGCCATCGCAGGTTCCGTTCAGTTATTTTAAGTCTTTTTTAAAGGAGCATTTTTGGTCTTTTACCATCCGTTTATATAGCTAATTATATCCGACCTTAGCTTATTTTGTTCATCATTCTTTCACAACAACAAAATTAGGGTTTTCTCTCTAACGTTAATCTCTAAGAACAAAATTTAAATCTTCTTCAAGAACTAAGAGATTCAGATTCTTCAAGTTCAAGAACTTCAAGAAAACTCAATCCGGGTATGCATAGTGTTCATTCAAGGACTCTTTTCATCCATGAAGCCCAAGAACCCCTTTTCTAAGTTCAAGTTTTATGGATTTCCTTTTTGAATTTTCATGATTTGGGCTACTCTTCTTCATGTTGATAATGAGTAATTGAATTCTATTCCATGAGTGGGTGATAAATTATATATGGGTTTGATTAGTACATATATAGATTCATGCTAACCTATACCTAAACCCTTGAAAGATGAAATTAGAATTGAGTCATGATGTTTAATTATTGTATAATGTTGTTTACACATACTATGACTACCATGTGTTTGATTAAATGCCTAGATGAAGGAAAATGCCCAACTAGCATGATATCATAAAATCCTCATATATGTACAAGTTTATGCAGATCACATGTTTGATGAAATGCTTCAATAAATGTATTATGGATTATGATGTTAGTCATGCATTCAAGAAAGTCATGCTTTGTCAGTTTTTTTCCATCGAGTCTTGGGGGTACTTGTACTCGAAATATTAGCTGTGTGCCTAGAGCCATGTCATGTTTTCATGATACTCTTAGTCAAGCTATAATCCTTAGACTTCAGCTAGTCTTATGACTCAGGAAATCTCTATGATCTCATGAACTCAGTCGGTTGTCAGATATCAGTAGTATTCCATCAGTCAATGAAATTCAGTAACTTAGTCAATGTTCAGTTCAGTAAATCATGTTCAGTGTCTATTCAGATAGGAGTAAAAATTAGCACTGAGTGAACCCAAGGATGGGAATTCACCTATTATATGAGGGTGTGATGCTTAAAAGCAATCCTTGCATTCCAGAACTATGTAGCCAGCATAGGTTGAGACATCATAGCCTGCTATATGAGGGTAGATGAGGTGGATTAACCTGGTATATGAGGGTTCCCACCGTTCTCACTAGAGTTGCCTGTTATATTAGGGTTACTTACACGTTGTCCTTACCAGTGGCGCGGTATTGACACCTTTCCAATCAGGGCACAGATTGGACCCCAGCTCAGCTATTATAGCACATTTGGGGCATGTCGATTAGATGACTACTTTTCACAGTTTCAGTATTAGTATCAGTCAAGAACTCAAACAGTTCTTCAGATTTTAGGACCGTCAGATACAGTCAACTCAGATACAGTACGAAAATCAGCTAGTTCCATCAGATTCAGGACTGTCAAATACAGTCACTCATGTTATCAGCTATATCAGTTATCAGTATGTCATGTTATCAGTATTTTGATTCAGTAATCATGTTATCATGGTATCAGTGTCAGTTTTTATGTCTCATGCATGTACTCTCACGCTCATGATAGTCAGTCTGTTATTATATCTGTTCATGTATATGAATTCCATGCATTCAGCTTACCTCACATGCATACTAGTATATTTAAAGTACTGATGCATTTGCTCTATAGTGTCTTATACCATAGGTTCAAAGACACGAGTTCCAGAGTATCAGTAGGTTTCAGTCTCAGCAGTCAGAGTTAAAAGTGAGTCCTCATCTTTCGAGGACACGATCATCATTTTATTACCTTGTTAATTAATTTATTAGTTGGAGTTAGTTGGGGAAATGTCCCATCAACTCCTTATTCAGACAGTCATGTTTAGAGGCTTTTCAGACTACAGTATGTTCGAATAGCTTATTTCAGTTTTGTTTTGGGTATTTCATACCTCATCTATATGTTATGATTTATTAGATCTTATGTTATAGTTTTGAACCTTATGGCCTTTCAGTTCATGTTTCCGCATTATACAGTATGTATACAGTATACAGGTATAGATATCAGTCAAGGGTTAGCTTGTGGTCCTTCGGGATTATGAGCACCGTGTAACATTTCGGGTACCAGATTTGGGGCATTACACATAGACTATGAAACGTAAAACCCAACCTGACAAATGGCTGCAGTTCTTTCCATTCCCACTTTGTCTTGAATAGTTTGGAAAACTATTCAGCAGACACAACAGAAAAATGTTGAATCTTATTTTAATCCGACAACCTTTATTTTTGTTTTAATCAGAAACAACCTCCCTAACCCCACAAAGGTAGGAGTAAGGTCTGGGTACATAGATAATCCCTTGTTCATAATTGTACTAAGACCTACTCAGGTCATGGTTGAATATAAAAATATCTGATTGTGAATCGTGATCTTTTGATATAAAACTAAAGCTATAATTATACACTTATAGTTAATTCCACGTGTTATTAAATATATTGACTTTAAATCTTGATATAACCTATATGGATAATTATCTGCAGGTTTCATGCGTATATACAATAGCAAGAGAAAAAATCTTCACTGCTATTTTTCCTCATAAGAAGCATGAATTACTATCAACTCATTCATTCTTCCACTTTTCTATACTTCTGAAGAAGCAAAAAAAAGTAACAGCTTTTTAACCCCAACCGCCAATCAAATTTTCTACTTTCCTAATCCTCAAATAGCATAATTTAGAGGGGAAAATGGCAAATTTATGAAGGCCACTTGTCTCCACAATTTCCAGAATCTCAATTCCTTTAATAGAACATATGTTACAACTTCCATAATCTGATCTCTGAATCTTTACAGGCCTTTTCCTGGAATGTTTTCTATTTCTTTAAACGAGACTATATAAATGGACCTTTACAGAAATTCTGTCACTGAAGTATCTCTTTCTACAGTTATGCTGAAATCATTTGACACATATACACAAATTTATCGCATGATGAGAAAGTGGCGGGATAGTGAAATTCTAAATGTTTTCATCATCCTAATCGTTCAACACAACAATAAAGTTGTAGCACAATTATCAAACTTCACAGAAATTATCCAAAAGTAGATGGCAAAGTAAATTTCCATCGAAACAATCATATTTTTCTGGACAATGAAGTGAACACCTGACCTGCAATCTAAATTTATTCACCTTAATTTTAACCCTATTTTCACTGTCCCGAAAGCAACTTTTACCTCAAATTCTCTATCAATTCAAAATACCCAGCTAGGTATAATAGAAACTCACTACTCGAAATATAGAGAATGGCTAAAAAATAACAGGCAAACATGAAACTAATTTTTGATCAACGCAATCAAGTCAAAGTTGCAACAAATAACTGAATTTAAACCCTTAATAAAAGCAACAAAGGATATAGCAGAAAGCAAAACTAACCAATTGACAGAAAGATGAGCAACAAACAAAGCTTATAAGATGAAGATGAAGAACTTTGAAACTACGAAAAGCTTGACTGAAAATAGAGATAGTCGTGCCTCAATTGCGGATGTAATTGGCCATTAATGTACCTAATCTACAAAGGATGAAAATAACCTTTGTCGGCAAGAGGACAACGCAAATCTAGCGGAAGCTGCTTATGGAAAGGACGAAAATAGCCTTTGTCGGCAAGGAGGACAATGTGAAGCTGCTGACAGCTACTTCAACTGGCTTTTATTATATAAGAGAATTATAAAGCAGAGAATGAAGCATCAGAAGAAGTTAAGTGGCAACACAAGAATAAGCCACTTGACAATTTTAAGACAAGGTTATAGAGTATTGTAATAAATTTTTTGAATTGAGCGATAGGCATATTTGAATATGAAAATATTACATTTCATTTTAAAAAAAATTATCATTAGCTTGAAACTAGGAACCTTAAATTGAAGAGTTCTAAATGAACTCTTAATATTCATAAATTTGTTTTTCAATGTTATAAAATGTATTTAAATATATATTAAATATAATATTATATAAATAAATAAATAAATATTAATAATAATAATATCTATTTGCAATTACTTATATATCCAAAAAATAATATAAGTGTTGTATACTCAAATCTCACCCCTAAATACAATTATTTAAGAATTTTAAATATAAAATATATATATAACAAAAGAAATAACAAAAGAAAAGAAAGTAAAGGGAAAAAAATAATGAAACCGTAGGGAAAAATTAGAATATTAATAACACTAAAGAAGAAATAAAGAAAGAAAAGAAGTAAAGGGGAAAAAATAAAGAAAAGTTAGGGGAAAAATTGAATATTAATAAGAATAAAGAAGCCTACCAAGTTAGTCTTCTTTTATATTTTATTATTTACTATTATAAATATTTGAATAGATTTCAAAATTTTCACTCAATTTAATTTTATCGATTGTATAAGATAAATATGTATGGTATTTGAAAAAAAGTAAGGATAAGGAAGAATAAAGAAAAATATTTTAGCAATTTCATAAGAGATTTAAATTTAAATTTAAATAGAATTTAAATTGAAATAGAATTCCAACTTTTAAACCTTTTTGATATATACTATTACTGCTTTTAAACCTTTCAATATATACTACTCCTATTATAGATTACATTGATACAATGTTAAGTTTTCTTTCTCTTTGTTGTTGTTATTAATCATTGCTGAACTTTTCATATACTTCATTCTTTATTTTTTTTGATTTAACATTTTTATTTTTTTAAATGCAAGGTGTTGCATTTTCATCTTCCTATGTTTATGTTCAGCTATACCAATTCAAAACATATCAATATTTTCTTTACGAAGATTCAATTTAAACGAGTAAACTATTGTTGCTACTCTTTTATTCACCATAATCCAACATTAATTTCCATCATCATCATCGAGTAAACTATTGTTGCTACTCTTTTATTCACCATAATCCAACATTAATTTCCATCATCATCATCCTGTTCGATTGCTTACGTATTTGTTAAAGTTTATAATAATTTTTTTACTTACAAGTACTTATTGAATTTATACTTTCTGACAATCTTTTGAAATTGTATTATAAAATATTTATTCTTAATCTTTGTGTATATTTTTTTTACCATGCAATGTATCTCAAATAACTTTTAATAAAAAATACATGTAAGGCAGCATCAAAAGTACAACGAGGATATGTGAATTTCTTTTGCGATAGACAATGTTTTTATATCTCACGATTAATATCAGTTTGTATATATATTGAACGTTCTACTGTTTTTAGAAGAAAAGTCATAAATAAATATATAACTCCATTTTACTTAACTTGGATTTATTGGTCAAATTGTAGATTTTGGAGATCTTTTATGAAAGTATGAACATTAACTCTAAAATATCCATGAAAGTAAGATAATCAATGAAATATTGCAATAAAAATTGCCTAATAAAATTTGACATGTAGAATATGTTGAAATTTAGTGAACTGAAAAAGTGATAGGCATGCCATTATGTTTGAAACATGAGTCTTTGAGCTAAAAGTGACAAAATAGTTTGAAAATGAGATGTAGGTAACTCAAGTCTTAATAATTGAGTGTAAGTGACAATTACTTTATTATGGATTAAGAAAGTTGGGTAAATTTGACAATAACCCACAAATTTTTAAATTTACACTTTGATCCAAATATTTACCTAATATAACGAGAAACGGAGGAAAAAAAATACGTTTCTCTCTCTTTTCATCCATTGTTGTTTTGTCGTTTTTAGTGATTTTTGTTGTTCATTATTGCTACTGCTTTATTCATCATCTTCTTCTTCATTATAATTATCTTCTACTTCATTATCATCCTCATCTTCTTATTGTTGACCATTGTTGTTGTTGTTATCGCTACTGCTGCTATCTGACCAATTTCTTAGGTCAAATTTGGTTTCATACATCACTTTCCACTTTGGCATTACTTTACAGTAGACTTTGGTAAGTCAAATTATGATTTTTAGTTGAATTTGTCATCTGGGTAACTGTTATTGTGCTATTTTTCAACAACAGATAGCACACGAATATGATTGTAACATAAGAAACATCTGTTTAAACAGATTAATCATCTGTTGCAATGGAAGATATATGTTGGATACAAGTTTATGGTTCTATAGCGTCGTAATATGAATCGAACAGATGGGTCATCTGTTGAAACAAACTAGTTATCTGTGGCAGCAGGGGTAAATACCTGTTGTAATAGATTAGTAACCTATTACAACAGGGTAAAATCTGTTATAACATATTAGTTACCTGTTGCAACAGAACTTGAACTCGATTTCGACAGACGTGTTATGTGTTACAACAACAAGGTAAATATCTATTGCAATAGATTAATAACTTATTGCAATAGAACCTATACTCTGTTCTAACAGACGTGTCATCTATTACAACAGATGTATCATCTGTTGCAACAGATATATATTTTGTTGCAATATATGATTCACCTATTACAACAGATGACTCATCTATTGAAATCAGCTTCAGCAGTGTAACATGAATCCTAACAAGTAAGTAATATGTTGTGATTGATCACTTATCTGTTGCAATAGATTACACATCTATTCGAATTTATCATACGACACTATGAAATCACTACTAGCTTTTTTTAACAAATGACTTTATTTAGGTACCACTAATGAGGGAATCAATAACGATAGGGATGGATTGTCATAGTCAATAAATTGAGAAGAGCAATCGATATGTATGGTGTTGGAAGGAGGGTGAAATTCTAGAGACGATATCTATGATAATCAAAAGTGATGGTTTGTATGATGATTTTGTGAACTTAATCATCAGCTATTGTGGACTGAATTGTCAACCGAAAGAACTCGTCATCATCTACATACACAGCTCCTTTGAAAATTAGAAGGTACTACCTTTCAAGATAACCGAGAAGGTTCGATTGCGTGCTTATGTTAGTGATTCATCTAGGTTGGTGTTAATGGTGTACGTGGTTGAAAAGATGAGAGAGAATGAGAACCAAAATATAGAAGAAGAAGAAGAAGAACAATAAGACATCTTTGATAATTGGTTGGATGATCTAGACATGGACATTCCACATTATGATCAAATGCCTATGCCCGTTGATGCTACCAATACGGTGGGCAGTTCTTCTCGATCGACATAGTCTGCCAATCATCAAGATGACGAGACCGTCTTTTACAAGGGAATGCCATTCAAGGACAAAAAAGAATTGTATACTACTTTTCTTATTTCTTGCTTGAAAAAAGATTTCAGAATAATGAAGGTGATTAATTCGAGCAAAGTTTTTTGCTACAAATGTGCAAATCCGAACTGTAAATGGTGGTTGAGAGCGGTGAAGTACTTAAGTTATGACAGATTCATCATTCATAAACATGAAAAGCATCACACATGTGGTTCATATCACATTTCGAGCCAAAATCCTCACGCCACAGCAAAGGTCCTCGGTGAATATTTTAAGAATAGATTCTTCGATGACAAAGGTCCTTCTACAAGGATTATGGACAATCAACTCCTTATGGAATCGGGTGTACTAGTAAGTTATTAGAAGATATATATAGCCATGGGGATTGGAAAGGACTTGGTTAGGGAGAGACACAAGCAGGGGTATACAGTCCTTGATGCCTACCATTATCTGCTTTAGTCCACAAATCTCGGAAGTAAGATGGTGTTGCATGTTATAAAAATGAAAGGTTCAAGTACTTTTTTGTATCCTATGGTGCTTGGATTTAAGGTTTTCTACATTTGAGAAAAGGCATAGTCGTCGATGGTACCTTCTTGTGGAGCAGCAGGTATAATGGAGTTTTGCTAGTGACGGTGGCACAGGATATGAAGAATCATATCTTTTCTGTCGCTTTTTGTGTAGTGCACAAGGAATGTGATGCCTCTTATGGATTTTTTTTTTGAACAATTGCGAAGCTGCGTCGAAGATACCGAAGAGATGTGTTTTGTTTGGGATAGGCATCCAAGTATTCCAAAGATGGGTTCAATTTTCTTCACTTCAGTTTACTTTAGTTGTTGCATCAGGCATCTTGGAAAGAGCATTCCAATCAACTTTCACATTGAAAGGGTCGTGACCCTTTTTATAGAGAAGCTAAAGAATATAGTAGAGAGGAGTTTTTATACTATTTCAATAAAATAACGGATATGCATCCCAAGGCAAAAGAACATCTCGTACGTGTCGGTTTCAAAAGATGGAGTCGGATATTTTGTTCGGTTACATTCTTATGAATTTAATGTCTTATTTGAGTTACAAGTTTATTATGATGTCATACTAAGTGATTATTTTGTATAGGTACAATATTATGACATCAAACATAGCTGAATCGGTGAATTCATTGTTTGGTGATGAAAGAGAATTTCCCATCAAGGTTCTGTTTGAAATAATAAACAAGATGTAACACCCTGGGAGTACACCCCGGATGCCACGCGGTGCTTGGAACCACAAGTGATTCCAAGCTAACCCATGAACTGGCATACTATTAAGCCATAGAATTATAATACATTAAATAACAAGTTTTGCTGTGCGAAAACATAATCATACTAAAAATTTGAAATAGTATGTAACAGATAAAGTTTTACAATCTGATAAACCTGAAGAAAAGGCTCAAATTACATAACTAACTCTGACTGACATCCATGAAGCCTCTATTATACTGACTATAGATAGCTGGAATATGCCTCCAACTGTCACTAATCAATACATATGAAAAATAAATGAAATGTACATGAACTAAAACCATCCAGAGTTCCTGAAACAAGGAAACTCATCAACTGTTGGCTAGAACTGCAACTGTCTGATCATGATGTGTAGGCTATAAATGGTACCTATATTATGAAATAATGTAGCCACACAGACGTATATGTAGATCAGTACATCTGGAATGTATTGAGTATGCAGGGGTGAATTCAATAAGTAAAACTGGTTTCATACGAAATCTTAAAACGTGCATGACTAGGTGTAAGTAGACTCACCAAGGGACTTAAATAAACTGAAAACTGAAATATCTTAAAACATGAGTTACAAAAATAATCTGATAAGCCGGTGAATCACTACACTTGGTTTCTTAAAACTTTCGTTTTTATAATACAAGTAGAACTGAAGTTAGAAAAATCATAAAACATGGGTACTGTATGAATACTGGGTCTGAAACTACGTGATGGAAACTAACATAAAATATACTAAGCTTATTTGATACACTAAATGTCTGATAGCTAAATACTAGTCATGTAGAACTGAACTGTGGAGTACTATGCATATGAGGTAAGGACTATCTGAACGACATGAGATAATTGAGCATGAATGCATGAAAACTGTAATATATGAGAATGTAAGACCAAGCATAAATTTGTAATCTAAAATAAGTCTAAAATCTGAAAGACTATAAACTGTATAATTGAATAACTGAAAGTATGTACACTTGGTCAAGTAAACCTAAATTGAGAATACATTGAATACTGACTGAGACTATGGGAGGTATCGTCAAATCGATATGCCCCGTTTTGAACTGATTAGGTCCAATCGGTAACCCCAATTGGAAAGGTGTCAGTACTATTCCACGGATACTAATAATGGTTGTGTGGATCTAGTAAGCTACTGAAGAACCAGGGTATGAAACTTAATCTGACGAGTGATCCCTGGGTGGAGTCAAGCCTAAATTGATGGGTGAATCTTCATATACTATGGTGGCTACGTATTTTTGGAATACAAGGACCGCTACTAACGACTCTACCTAACTGACAGGAAAGCCGCCATCCCAGCATTCGCTCGATGTTAAATCCTACTCTTAACTGAAAGACACTGATTTTTGCACTAATATAAGTTTCATTGATTATGATAACTGACTGAACTGTTAGTTTTATGGTTTATCTGGAACCAGTCTGAAAGTACTAAAATCTAGATAAGCAGCTAGATTTTGGGTATTCAAAACCCCCAGGACTTGATAATAATTACAATAGCACATACAAAAGCTTCGGAACATGATAAGTAGTCAATATTCAAAACTCATTCATTTAGGCATTTCATCAACATTTAGGGATCATGAACTTAGACATAGGAATATCTTAAATATGGGAGCATAGCATGATTACATAACTAAAATCATGAATTGGGCAATTTATGTGAAATTCTCTTAGAATAGGACATGGGAGTTTCACCAAAACATGTAAAGATCATACCTTGAACATAAGAATTCCTCAAACATGGGAGAACAATAGAGTTACATGGCAAAATTAATAACTTGGGGATTTATCTTGAAATTGATTAAATATGGTATGGGAGTTTCATCAAACATGTGGAGACCCTAAACTTGTGCATGGGAATAGGCAAGCATGTAAAAATATCATGACTACACGAATCAATTCACAAATTAGGGATTTGATATGAAGATCATAACATTCACAATATGTATTGGCCAATTCCACCTGAAAACACATTTACCTTTAACTTGAAATCAAACACATGAGCATCATGAGTTAAAACATGGAAGTAGTTAAACAATGAAAATCACATCAATTTCAATATTAAAAACAGGGGTTAAGGATTTAACATGTGAAAATCACCATTCAAACATATCAAGGAAAATTCAACGAAAATCATTTGTATACATGATACATAATCAAAATTCATGGAGGTTTCATGGATATAATTCATATTAACATGTAAAGATCATAACTTTGAACTGGAAAATAGGTTTTTGGGCTCCATGGGCCCATGAAAGAACTCCCACATACCTTAATTCGTTTGATTTAGAAATTAAAAGCTTGACTTGCAAACCTTGGAGTATACTTGAATGCTTTTCTTGAACTTCTTGGATTAGGAACCTTAATTTCTTTATTGTATTAAAGAAAATTTGTTGAAGTTATTGGTGTTCTTGAGGGGGATAGAATTTTCTTGGAGAGAAAAGGATGAATAATAATGTATCTAATGTTTTTTGAGGCTGAAATTAAGTGTTTTGGACGGATTTGGGTGAGGGAAAGTGACCAAAGTGCCCCTAGACCTTTTAGGAACTGAAACACCGGGTGAAATAGCTCTGTATCATGTCGGACATCATGTTGGGGATAAAAACGCGTCATATCACTCATCACATCGAGGACCGCACGCCGCACCCCAATCTCATCAGCTTACTGTCTCTCACGAAAAATGACATAACTTTTCGCTCAGGTATCGACTTAAGGCGAAATTTGTATTATTGGAAAGATAATTCAATTATATACAATTTGATGGGTCTTAGGATGCAAAATTCTATGTATATAAGAATTTATACACATTCAAAGTATACCCTTGTAGAATCGAATACCAAACTTTGGACAAATCAAAGGCTCTTAGCTCAACTTTGTTCTAAGTGATTCTTATGAATATTTTCATCTCGAAATCACATCAAACATGAGGATAAAGATCATAAAACTTATATTCACATGGGAATAATTTGAATTAAAGCTTATACACGTAGGAACGACGGTTCAAAGACTAGCCCAAAATGCAGGGTATTACATTATCTCCCCCTTGGGATCATTCTCCTCAAATAAGACTGGTTAGAATGAGGTACTAAGGCAACTGAGATTATATTCTGAACATGCACGACTTGGAACATGACTGCATAACAGAGTCTGAGCATGATACATGGACTGAACTGATTTCATGAATACATGCAATGACATAAGAATGGTTATAAGTCTGAGATAGAAACGCGAGAGTCAACTTAGGAGTAATCATTACTTCAAATTAGATCTGGTTTTGTGAAGAAAAGATGAGAGTTTAGGATATGGATACTCGGGGCATTACACTGTCTGAACTGGAATACTTTGAAAACTGATATCATCCACTTAACACTTATGTACTGAGTCATGACTAGATATCCGAATCATAGACATGATGCATGAACTGAACTGAAGTCACAACTTGTATGGACATGGATGAATTACCTCATGCATAAAAAATATGGAAAACCATAAGAACTTGTCTGTTTGACAGCTAGACTGGATTTCTGGCTATACGGACTAACTAATACTAAAAACTTATACTCAACTATACATTCTGCTTCAACAACTAACTTCAACCTCTTACCATGAAGTCACTAGCGTGCAATGCATTCATTCACTTATACACCAACATAATATTCAAGCCTTTTCTCATAACCACACATGAACTTCTAAGCAAACAACCACAAAAGCATCTTTCTCACATTCCCTAAACCACTACCATTAACAACTTCCATGCACCATTCTTTAGAAAATCACACATAAAATTTCAACTAACCATGGGAATTATTTGGATTAAAGCTTATACACGTAGGAATGACGGTTCAAAAACTAGGCCAGAAATGTGGGGTATTACACAAAAAGTATGACTAATTTTTTAACAAAAGGCGTGTGGAGTTCAAGGACGCAGGAACCCTATTTGTTATAAAAATGGAAAAAATAATATCAACGAACAAAAATATGGGGAATAGGTTACTATCTCATTAAATAGAATATTACAAGTTCAGTATCAACAGTCATGGTGATGTTTCCATGGTCGATCTTTAAACAAGATCTTGTACGTATAGAGTTTTTGACTTGGACAAAATATCCTGTCCATATGCTATTGCAGCACTCTGATCTCAATATGGTGCAAAATATAGACCTAAAATTTATGAGCACTCCTCTCCATATTATTCAGTAGAAAAATATACAATCACATATAGTAGGCATATTACTCCGGTACCTCTCGAAGAAATCTTGGGTTGTTCCTGCAGGCTTTGAGGGAAATTAACACCTCCTCTATATATTGACCCAAGCACTATAAAACCGGGAGAAAAGACATATAAGAGGAGGAGTGAAGTCAGTGAATCATTTTTATCAAGAAGAAACAAGTTTTCCATATGTAAGAGCGCTGGCTGTAAAAGAACTACATTCCCAGATCGTAATCCATCATGATCATTGTAATTGTGAAAACTTGTGTTGTTATTTGTTGTGAACTTTTATATATTTAACTCACTGTTGTGAATGTAAATGTTATCATTTATTCTATAAAATATCTTTTTTTTAAACTTGTGCATCAATAAAATGAGGCAAAACATTAACTAAATACAGTAGATCATAAAATTATTTTAAACAGATTACCTATCTGTTACAACAGATGGACATTAGCTGGAAGAACATAATATAGTTCATTAAACTAGAATATTTTCCCCTAAAAGATGATAAATCTATCGCAATAGATGGATAATCTATTGACAGAAACCCAATCAATGACCAATCTGTTCCAACATATGGTCCATCTGCTGAAAGATCTCAAAATACAAAATTGCTATTGCTACTGGATTCAAAATTTATCCTTACCTCCAATCGTTAATATATTAACATGTTTAGAAGAAGAAATAGATAGAATAAAAATTAAATAAGAATTAAAAAGCCAAAGTTGATCAAAAATAATTTTTTCACTAGATGAAAAAAAATACATTAGGTATAGATTCGATATAGAAAATTTAAAATATATACGCTAAAAGAAAAAATACATTCTAATTATGATGATCATTATTATTTTTGTCAGCCGGTCAATCATCAACAAGCAGCAGCAGGACCCTCATCAGCCTTTGCATATCTTGAACATCCTTGCTCTCATGACGACCAAAAAAGTGCAGTCCCCTAACAAAGTGTACACAGCTCCAGTCCACTTCAACATTTTTCTTTTCAAAATGGACGTATGGATTTTCATTTTTGGATACACTTTCACATTCACAGCTCATTTAATTTTTTTGTTTTTCATGTCAATTTTATCAGCTAGTTTCACTACACTTTTCTTCCTACCCTATGTTTCTTCTTAAATAAGGTCTGAGTTGATATGTGGTCTTCTCCACCTTCCCTTTCCCGTACATTCAATCTTCTTCTATTGTATAATAGTCTCCTCGAGCAACCCATCCATATAAATTTGGATGAGAGTAATAACTATATTCATTTCCATTCTTGTTTGCAGCAGTGTGAGGCTTTGGAGGTCTTTCAAAAGTCCATTGAACCTTTAAAATCAGTCGAATCACTATTTAAATGTTTACACTGCCACTAATAACTTCAACTCTTGTCCAAACTTGACACATAAAGATTATCAAAATCTTATACTTAAATGTCATTTGGGGAAATATTTTGACGAATTTAGGAATATTATGAAGAATGAAAACATAGATGGAATTTTCAAGAAGAGCTGCTTTGGATACTTTCTTGAGCTACCTTAGGACCACACTATCCATTTCTAAATGAGCATGGTATATGGTCTTCTCAAGCGCAGGATCAAGTACGTGGAGAATGATAAAGATTTGAAGAGGGAAATAAGATGAATAAAATCTGGATCAACTACTGCGGCATGCCAATTTGTTTTAGCTTGAAAGAGTTTTTCATAGTAATGGCTTGAGATGCAATCATTTAGAAGAACCTCTCACCAAGAAAACACCACGTAAAAGGTCCAATGCAAGTAGGACAACTTAATCAATTTAGGTATTAGCTAGACAATAAGGTAATGAGAATCGTTTTAAGTCAAAGTGATCGATCGATGAACCAGGTCAGGAGGAAAATAATACCTACATCATGCAATTTACAAAGACTCAATTGAAGTTGTAGTTGACCTTATGAACTCACCCCTAGTTCTAGCTTAATCAATTGAAGTTGTAGTTGAAAATATCACTCAATTGAAATTGTATAAAAACAAATGTTCAACCTGTTGCAACAGGTGACTTATTTGTTGGAATTTATCAAACAGGTTAAGTCATCTATTGCAATAGATTAACTATCTATTATAAATTATTAAATAGGCGTTTCCATCTGTTGCGACAAATGACTGAGCCATTGGAAATTTTCAAATAGAAATTATCATCTGTTGCAAAGTATGACCTACATGTTTTAAGATCTTTTATTAGTATTATTATTATTTTAAATCAATTTAGTTATTATCTTGACAATGAGGTAATAAGAATCACGTAAACTTAGAGTGATCGATCGATGACTCTGGTTGGGAGGAACCCAATACCAATATCATGCAATTACCAAAAGACTTAATTGAAGTTGTAGTTGACCCTATGAACTCACCCAGTTCTAGTTTAATCAATTTAGGTATTACCTTGACAATGAGGTAATAAAAATCACTTCAACTCAAAGTGATCGATCGACAACTCTGATCGGGAGAAGCGCAATACCAATATCATGTAATTGCCAAAAGACTTAATTGAAGTTGTAGTTGATCCTATGAACTCACCCCTAGTTCTAAATTAATTAATTTTGATATTATCTTGATAATAAGGTAATAAGAATCGCTTCAACTCAAATTTATTGATCAACAACTCTGGTCGGGAGAAACACAATACCAACATCATGCAATTGCCAAAAGACTCAATTAAAGTTGTATTTCACCCTATGAACTCACCTCTAGTTCTAGCTTAATCAATTTAGGTATTATCTTGACAGTGAGGTAATAAGAATCGCTTCAACTCAGAATGATCGATCGCCGACTCTGGTCGGGAGGAACGCAATACCAATATCATGCAATTTTCAAAGACTCAATTGAAATTATAGTTGAACCTATGAACCTACCCTTAGTTTTAGCTTAATCAATTAAAGTTGTAGTTGAACATATAAACTCAGTTAAAATTGCATTAAAATAAATGTTCAACCTGCTGTAACAGATGACTTATCTGTTAGAATTTATCAAATAGATTAAGTCATCTGTTGCAATAGATTAACTATCTATTGTAAATTATCAAATAGGCATTGCCCTCTGTTACGATAGATGACTGAGTTATTGAAAATTTTCAAATAGAATTTGTCATCTGTTGCAAAATATGAATTAGATGTTTTAAGATCTTTCTTTTATTTTAAAGCAATTTAGGTATTTTCTATTCGAGATAAAAAAGATAAAATACTAAGGTGGTAAAAAATATTACTTGGATAACTCAAAAATCTCCTCGTTGAGTAGTCTTATCTTGTCTTTTCAATGTCACCGTCTCCTCGTGCCCCTCAAAAGTTATTAATGAATATTTGAAACCCATATCTAGAATTCTCTCCTTCATTCATAAATTAACTCAACCCATCTCTTTTATTTATTCAAAATTCTTTTTCTCTCCCTTTTTTATCCCTTTTTCTCTCCTCTTTTTGATGAGGATCCTTTTGGATCTCAATTGATTAATATCTTTTCTCGACTGAAGTGGGTGTTCTGATCCCTTTGCTTTTTTGACATTGTAGGTATGGTTCACTATTGCTCTTTTCTTCTCTTCTTCTTTGTATGTTATTTAAATTAGATATTTACATTTGTTGTTATTATTGATTTACCCATTACCAGATTCCTATTTATTGAAAAAATCAAAGGGAAGGTGAATTTTAAGTCTTGAATGAATGAACCGTTGTTTTTATTAAAATATACAAAATAAGTCATATGTTTGTTACTTTGGTGGTGTTGTTGTTGTTAAAATATGTGGTGTTTGTGTTGTTGATGATGTTGGAACATATGGTGTTGTTTCTTTGTTGGTGATGTTGCAATAGTTTCCCCAGTTGTCGCAATTGATGAAGCAGCTATTGGAACAGACGGTGCAACTATTGGAAGAAATCAAACCAGTAGCAAGGATAGTTTGATTTATTCCAGCAGATGACCCATCATTAATTAAAATAAATCAATATTAACTTCAAAATATCTTAAACCCATTAAAAATAGTCTATCCATTTAATATAATTCAATACACACTCATTAAAGTATTTTTTTTTACAACAACAACTATTTTTTGATAAAAAAAAATAGTGATTAGTGTATATCCTTTGCCTGTTTCTTATTGATGCTAAATCATTATAAATGTTACGCTTAACAGAAGCCTCAAAAATTTTATCCTATACAATAACTTTCTTTTTATCCTACAGTATTTATTAGTTGTAATTCTACTGTCTCTAATATATACTCCAAAGTTTCAAGAAAAGAAACCAATGAATGATTAGGAAAAATAAAAAAAAGAAGGAGGCGTACTAATAGAACTTCTCCATTCTCCCATCACAAATTAGGGGAGCATGCATTGTTGAAAAATCATTTCCAACTAACGGATTAAAAGAAGTCTGCTATCCCAATCATTATGTCATTTATATGAGATAACTTATTCTATCACTATGGTATAAATGGTTGAACAAATAATCTCGATACTAACTAATTTCAGGTATTTTGAAATTAATATAGATTTATTTTAATGAATGATGTGGACCTCTAATTAAAGGTCATGTAATAAATCTATTTTTGAAAATCCACCATTAAAAATTAATTGCATGGATGAGTTGGTTTTATAATGTCAACAACACGAATGAGCTGAACTTTTAACTGATGGCATAAATAAGTCATTCCTGATAATTCAATGACATATTTGAGCCTTTTCTCTTATGTTAATTAATGACATGGACCTCTAATAAAATACCACTTGGCAAAATCGTGTTTGAAAACTCACCATTAAAAAGTAATGGCATGGATGAGCTGATTTTATAACAGTGATTATATGAATAAGCCAAACTTTTAACTGATGGTATCTATGAGTTATTTCTAATAGTTCAATGATATATTTGAGCCTTTTCCCAATTGAAAATAATGAAGAAAGGAAATCAAATTTAAAAAAAAAAAGTCAAAACATTGGGGTTTAAGAAAAAGTTACCACTTGAAACAACACAAAATACTCGTGCTTTCTTCTTTGAAGTACTGTCCAAAATAATAGTCCTTTTTGATTTCTATTATTTTTCCTGTATAAACACAATTTGTGTATCATGAGTCAGTCTTAATAGAATTGTGTTAATCTCTATATGATACACTCAATATATGTGAACAACTTTTTAAAATTTGTTATAAATTTTTATATAAGTGGTTTAAGAGAAAATTAAAGAAAATACCCTTAAATCATTGTTTTAATTTAAAAAAGACTCAATTTTTAGCTAACCAGTTTAACCACATGTGTTTTGGATGTATAACGTTTGATTATTTAAAATTAAATAAATTTTGTCATTGGAAATTTTTTTAATGAAGTGTAAAAAGATCAAATCATTTTATTTTTAAGGTACGTAGCTCATCATTCAAATTAACTACAAGATTTTTTTTACATTCTTGCAGATCCGACTAGCTAACAATAAAGAAAAAAGGAAATGAAAAACAATAAAGGAGGAGAATTAAAAAAAACTCAAAAACATTGATGAATTAAGAAAAATTAGTATCATCCGAATCATCAAGCAAATATCTTAAGTTTTCTTTGTTGCACCATCTAGTAAAATAATGCTATTGTTCCTCTAACAATTATGAAATGAAATAAAAAACAATGATAAAGAAAAATTAAAGAAAAAATAAAATTGAAAACAACACAAATTAAGAAAAAATTAGTAATGTCTGTTGCAACATGTCATCCATCTGGTGCCACAGATGCGTCGCCTGTTGCAATAGACGACTCATCGATTAAACAAATGAGGAATCTGTTATATCAAATGGTTCATCTGTTGATTTATTCAATTTTGTGTTGCCCTTGTGTAATGTTCTTTTTCTTATTCTCTTGTTCGACATCAAATGTTTTTCTCTTGTTTGCAGATAAAAGAAAGTAAAACTGGATCAACTTTTGCTCTACCAACATTGAAAGCTAGAGTAAAAATGGATTCGAAGGAATAAGCTGCTTGCAGATGGAACAACTTCATATATGGGAGGTATGTATTACTGATCAACCTATCGTGAAAATACATATCCAGTACACTAATTTTGTAACGTTGGTTCTTTACCTATTAGGCGTTAATCTTTCAAACAAGATATGGTATTTTACAGTTAAGATTATTAGGTTCGAACTGGTAAGTCTAAGGGACCAAGTAGGTGGGGTCGATACCCAGATATAGTTTAATGAAGATTTTTCTAATGTTTATGTGTAAAGTTTGGAGAAGGGTTAAAGTTTTTGGTGGCAGTGTAAATATTCAAATAGTGATTGGACTGATTTTAAGGGTTCATTGTACTTTTGAAAGGCCTCCGAAGTCTCACACTACTGCAAACAAGAATGAAATAAATATAGTTATTTTTCTTATCCAAATTTATATGGATGGGTTGCTCAAGGAGAATTATACAACCTAAGATGATTGGAAGAATACCTGTGTGGGAAGGGTGAGGTGGAGAAGACCATAGATCAACTCAGACCTTATTTAAGAAGAAACATAGGGTAGGATGGAAAGTGTAACGAAACTGGCTGATGAAATTGACATAAAAATGAAAAAATTAAATGATTCATGAATGTGAAAGTGTATCCAAAAATGAAAATCCGTCAATCCATTTTGAAAAAAAAATACTGAAGTGGACTGGAGTTGTGCACTTTATCAGGGAACTACAACTAGCTAGCTTGGTCTGAATGAAGACCCAAAAAATGCAGGACTAGAACTCTAAAGTTTCAGCTTTGCAAGCACCGATGGAGGTAAGATTTTCGGTCAGGATTAAAATATGAACCAACAACTCCTGAAGTAAAAATAAGGTATCAAGCCAAGGTGGCGATTTATGAAGTTAAACTTGCATCCCATGCCTTCTATTTATGGGTCTGGTCAGGTCAAAGGCAGTGGAAATAATAAGACATGAGATTTTTGCCCAACTTCAAATCTTTTTGTTTCTAGTGCCATTGACCTGATCATAACCACAAACAGAAGGCATGGGATGCAAGTTAGGCTTCAGAAATTGATGCCTTGGCTTCCCTTATTCTTACTTCTGGAGTTGTTAGTTTAGGTTTCATTCTTGACTGAAAATCTTACCAATCTCCTATGCTCGCGAAGCCACTTCATTAGAGTTCTGGTCATGCACTTTGTGAGTCTTCATTCAGGCCATGCTCGCTAGTAGCAGTCCCTAGCAAAGTGACCAGCTTCAATCCCTTTGAGCATTTTTCTTTTTCAAGAACAACTAACAGATTTTTATATTTGGATACACTTCCACATTTAAAGCTCATTCAATTTTTTTCATCTCTCAAGTCAATTTCATTGGCCAGATTTGCTAGAAGTTCCTTACTTGCTTCCCTGTGTTTCCTCTTAAACATAGTTTGAGGTGATATATGGTCTTCTCCATCTCCCCCTTCCCACATAGGTATTTTCCCAAGAACCTTCTGTTGTATAATAGTATCCTCGAGCAACCCATCCATATAAATTTGGACTGGGGGAATTTTTATTGGTTTTCCATTGAGTTTGATGCAGTGTGAGGCTTCGGAGGCCTTTCAAAAGTCCATTGCGCCATTAAAATCGGTCCAATCACTATTAGATATTTACACTGCCACTAAAAACTTGAACCCTTCTCCAAACTTGACACAGAAATATGAGCAGAATCGTCATTAAATTGTAACAGGGTATCGATACCATCGTCTTGGAACCCTTCGTCCTTATCAGTTCATACCTATCAAACTAAATTGTAAAATTCAGGTTCTTGTTTGAAGGATCAATGTCTAATCGGTAAAAAAACTGCATTCACTAAATCATTGTACTTTATGTGTGTCTATGATGATAGCCTGATCAATAATACATAACTCCCACGCATGAAAGTGGATCCATTCATTGGCACGTACCTTATTTTTTCTATCCCATCAATGCTGAACAGTGTTTATTCTTCACTTCCCATCGTTAAGTAGTGTACATGACTACGGATACTCATATGGTAACTATCTTCAATGTCAGATGACCACTTGCCCATCAAGAAAAAACAAGTGCTATAAGTCGTGAATTTTTACTTTTTTTGTTTTTAAATATGTTTATATAATAAGTCACCAATTTGGATTAATTAAGGTATGTGATGACTATTGAAAAAGTGGTTTAAGTCATGACTTTTTGTCTAGCATATTCAAAACAGCTGATGAATCAAATCTCCCATCTATTGCAACTGATGAATCAACCGTTAGAAGAAATAAAAGCATCTCCTCCAACAGATGGTCTATCTATCGCAATAAATAATACATATGTTGCAATAGATGTCTTATCTGTTGCACATACAAACTATCTGTTGCAACATATGGTAAATTTGTTGCGCTAGTGGGTTATCTGTTATGACAGATGGATGATCTATTATAATATCTCAATAATAACTGTTGTTATTAAGTCTCAAACCATTTTGAAAAGGTGAGAATTTTGAATGTAATAGAAAAAGTCATGACTTTTCTATGAAAACAAAAAGCCAGCAGTTTGAATGTAATTAATATAGTAGAGCTGAACAGTCATGACTTTTTGCCTAACACATTCAGATTCAATCCTCTATAAATAGGTCCCTCCTTAGTCTTATTTATTTTTGCATTTTGTCTTTTCGTATTATATCTTCAACCACTTCTATTCAAAGAGCATATTCCTTTCTCGTTGATGTAAGCTTTTTTCTGTTTAAATCTACCAGTTGGTAGCATATATTGTATTACATTCAGACTCTTTCCTTTACTTTTGTGTTTATGATTTTTATCAATTCATACGTGTTCTAGATATAGTTGTCTTATTTGGGATATTGCTAGTCTACGCGACACCGTGCGGGAATTTCAGAGTCAAGATAACGACCTATAAAGGGAGTTAGTCGCTGTGAGAGTAAGGATGTTCAGAGAGATGCAGAGGCTGATGAGGGCCCTGCTTCTGCTGGTTGATGATTGGATGACTGGCAATAATAATGATGATAATAATAATTAGAATGTATTTTTTTCTTTTAGCGTATCTATTTTAATTATTCTATATCAAATCTATACCTAATGTATATTTTTTCATTTAATGATAAAAAATTTTTTGATCGACTTTGGCTTTTTAATTCTTGTTTAATTTTTATTCTATTTATTTCTTCTTCTAAATATGTTAATATGTCAACGGTTAGAGGTAAGGAGTAATTTTGAATTCAGTAGCAATAGCAATTTTGTCTTTTGAGTTCTTTCAACAGATGGACTATGTGTTGGAACAGATTGGTCATCGGTTGGATTTCTGTCAACAGATTATCCATCTATTGCGACAGATTTGTCATCTGTTGAAGGAAAACATTCCAGTTTAATGAACTGTATTATGTTCTTCCAGCTAATGTCCATCTATTTCAACAGATGGTTAATCTATTGAAAATAATTTTGTGGTCTACTGTATTTGGTTGATGTTTTGCTCTTTTTATTGATGCACAAATTATTAAAAAAATATTTATATAATAAATGATAACATTTACGTTCATATTAATAAGTTAAGTATATAAAAGTCCACAACCAACAACAACACAAGTTTTTGCAATTACAACGATCATGGTGGATTACGATCCGGGCATGTAGTTCTTTTATGGCCTGCACTCTTACATATGGAGCACTTGTTTCTTCTTGATGGAAATGATTCTCCAACTCCACGTCTCCTCTTATATGGCTTTCTTTCCAGTTTGATAGTCCTTGGGTCAATATATGGAGGAGGTATTAATCTCCCTAAAATCTCTGCTGGAACAACCCAAGATTCTTCGAGAGGCACCAGAGTAATATGCCAACTCTATGTCGTTGTATATTTTTCCACTGAATAATATGGAGAAGAGTGCTCATAAATTTTAAGTCCATATTTTACACCATATTGAGCTCAAAGTTCTGCTATAGCATGTGAACAGAGTATTTTGTCCAAGTCAAAAACTCAACACATACAAGATCTTATTTGAAGATCGATTGTGGCAACATCACCACGATCGTTGATACTGAACTTGTAATCTGCTATTTGATGAGATAATAACCTATTCTCCAGACTGATGTTTATTGATATTATTTTTTTCATTTCTAGAACAAATGGGGTTTCTGTGTCCTTAGAATCCACACATTTTTCGTTAAAAAATTGGCCATACTTCTTGTTTATTATTTCATATAGAGCCTTGATGGGAAATTCTCATTCATCACCAAATAATGAATTCACCGATTCAACTATGTTTGATGTCATAATATTGTACCTATACAAAAGAATCACTTAGTACGACATCAAAATAAACTTATAACTCAAACAAGACATTAAATTCATAAGAATATACCTATTTGCCGGTCAGAATACCCGGATTCATCTCTCAAAATTAACACATATGAGATGTTCTGCTACCTTGGGATGTATATCTGCAATTTCATTTAAATGGTCTAAAAACTACTCTCTACTGTATGCTTTAGTTGCTCTATAAAAGAGAGTCACAGCCCTTTCATTGTGAAAGTTGGTCCGAATATTCTCTCCAAGATGCCTGATGCAACAACCAAAGTAAGCTGAAGTGAAGAAAATTGAATTCATCTTTGGAATACTTGGATGCCTATCCGAAACAAAACATAATTCTTCGATATCTTCGACGCAGCTTCGCAGTTGTTCAAAATAAATTTATAAGAGGCATCACATTCATTGTCCGCTACACAAAAAGCGACGGGAACGATGTGATTCTTCGCATCCTGCGCCACCGCCACTAGCAAAACTCCATTATACCTGCTCCTCAAGAAGGTACCATCAACGGCTATTCCTTTTCTCGAATGTCAAAAACCTTGAATCCAAGCACCATAGGATACAAAAAAGTACTTGAACCTCCCATTTTCATCAATATACAATGTCGTCTTACTTTTGGGGTTTGTGGATTCAAGCATGTAACGGTAGGCATCGAGGACTGCATACCCCTGCTCATGTGTCCCCCTAACCAAGTCCTTGGAAATTCCCATGGACATATATATCTTCTAATAACTAACCAGGACATCCAATTCCGTAAGGAGTTGATTGTCCATAACCCTTGTAGAAGGGCCTTTGCGATCGGGGAATCTATTCTTAAAATATTCACCAAGGACCTTTGTTGTGGCGTGAGGATTTTTTTTCCGAAATGTGCTTTGAACTACATGTGTGATACTTTTCATGTTTATGAATGACTAATCTATCAGAACTTAAGCACTTCACCGCTCTCAACCACCACTTGCAGTTCAGATTAGCATATTTGTAGCAAAAAGCTTTGCTCGAATTAATTACCTTCATTATTCTGAATTTTTTTTCAAGCAAGAAATAAACAAAGTAGTAGACAGTTCTTTCTTGTACTTGAATGACATTTCCTTGTAAAATTTAATCTCGTCGTCTTAATAATTGTCAGACTATCTCGATCGAGAAGAACTGCCCACCGTATTGATCGCATCAACATGCGTAGGTGTTTGATCATCATCTGAAATATTCATGTCTAGATCGTCCAACCAATCATCAAAGATGTCTTGTTGTTATTCTTCTTCTACATTTTGGTTCTCATTTTTTTTTTTTTTCAATCACGTACACCCTTAACACTAGCCTGGATGAATCACGAAGATAAGCATGCAACCAAACCTGATTGGTTTTATTGAAAGGTAGTACCCTCTGATTTTCAAAAGAGTTGTGCATGTAGCTGATGATGAATTCTTCTGGTTGGCAATTCAGTCCACAATATCTGATGATTAAGTTCACGAAATCATCATACGAACCATCGCTTGGGATTGTCATAGCTATCGTCTCTAGCATTCCACCCTCCTTCCAACACCATATATATCGATTGTTTTTCTCAATCCATTGACCATGACAATCCACCCCTATTGTTATTGATCCCTCCATTAGTGGTACCTAAATAAAATCATTTGTTAAAAAAAGTTAATAGTGATTTCATAGTGCCGTAACATGAATCCTAATAGATGTGTAATCTGTTGCAGTAGGTAAGTGATCAATCACAATAAATTACTTACCTATTGGGATTCATGTTACGCTCCTGAAACTGATTTCAACAGATGAGTCATTTGTTGTAACATGTGAATTATATGTTGCAACAGACTATACATCTATTGCAATGGAAGACACGTTTGTTGGAATGGAGTACAGGTTCTGTTACAACAAGTTATTAATCTATTGCAACAGATATTTACCTTGTTGCAACAGAAGACACGTCTGTCGGAATCGAGTTCAGGTTCTGTTGTAACAGGTTACTAATATGTTTCAACTAGTTTTACTCTATTGCAATAGGATACTAATCAGTTACAACATGTATTTACCCTTGTTGCAACAAATGACTAGTATGTTGCAACAGATGACCCAACTGTTTGATTCATGTTACGACACTATAGAACCATAAATATGAATCCAACATATGTCTTCCATTGCAACAGATGGCTCATCTGTCACAACAGATGATTGATCTGTTTAAACAGATCTCTCTTATGTTGCATTCGCGTTCGCGCACTAGCTATTATTAAAAAACAGCACAATAACAGTTACCCAGATGAAAAATTCAACTAAAAAACATAATTTGACTTACCAAAGTCTCTTGTGAAGTAATGTCAATGTAGAAAGTGATGTATGAAACCAAATCTGACCTAAGAAATTGGTTAGATAGCAGCAGTAGCGGTAACAACAACTACAATGGTCAACAAGAAGAAGATGAAGATGATAATGAAGTAGAAGATGATGAGAATGAAGCAGAAGATGATAAATAAAGCAGTAGCAACAATAAACAACAAAAATCGCTAAGAGAGAGAAAAAACAATGGATGAGAAGAGAGAGAAACACGCCTTTTTTCCTCCGTTTTCTGTTATATTAGGTAAACATTTGGATCAAAGTGTAAATTTAAAAACTTGTGGGCTATTCTCAAACTTACCCAACCTTCTTAATCCATAATAAAGTAATTATCACCTACACTCAATTTTTAAGACTTGAGTCACCTACACCTGATTTTCAAACTCTTTTGTCACTTTTAGCTCAAAGCCCTAGGTGATGTGATAGCTTTCTATACCTTCATTCCCATTCTTTTTTTTGATATTTTTTCTTATTTCTTTTAATTAATTTATTTTATAAAATCATGTTCTTAATTCATACATTCGATTACATAAATTTTACTCTTAAATAATAGTAATATGCATAACTCTCAAGCCTTTCACATTCATAATCATCTATTAGTTAATGTACAAGAAGACCATTTATCTATTTTCTCTCTCTCTTTTTTTTTTTTTTAATCTTTTAGACTCTAAATATTTTTTTAATTATTTTTTTATTTATCTATAATTAATGTGATTGATTTGTATTAAGTTAAATCTATATCTATATATAAAAATAAAGAAGATATAAAAAAAGGTAATGTGACACCTCTTTGTGACCTTCATTCCTATTTATTTTTTTCTTCTTTTTTTTTTTTTTTAAAAAAAACATTTTAACCTTTATTTTCACATAATTTACTAACGACTGTAAATGATTTTTTAAAAAAAACATCACGCATACCTGAAATAATTCCCAATAAAATCTGTAATTACCCCACTTAGCATTAGTATTTACTAAAATTAAGCCTAAAGCCGTTTCTGTCTCTGCATTCATTCCCTATGCTTAATGATGTTATACTCTGGCACTAAATCTTCTTATTCTTTTCTTCTCGGTATGCTTTTCTTCACGTATTATTTTTTCTTGTATTTTTTATTGTGCAGAAAAATACTTACTTGTAAAGGTACGTATAATGGCTATTTTATGATTTGAGGAGAACAACAAAAGAACCACTTAGCATGAATGGCTTCTAATTTCATTGAGATATGAAGCTCGTGAAAAAATAATATTCAAAATATAGTTTCTTGGTGAAGATATGTCTGGGAGAGGAAAGAGTATATTATCATGTCTAACATTATCTAATAGAATGTACTCATAAATTTTTAAGGTAATCTTATTCGGTTGTGTAGGTGATATATTAAGTTGTGTATTCATGAGTATAATTAGTACTATGTTTGTAGTTTCTTGAGCTTCGATTTCAGTTTTTACTAAGCTGATTATTGCATTATTTTATTTTTCTTATTGACCTTTCTATTGTTTGTTGTATAGCGCTTTTCATTTGGATTGATTTATATTATGATTTCTCCCAAATATATAAATATTTATATATCCTTTCGAATTGTTTGGTTGATGCTACTAATTAAGCCGAGGGTCTATTGAAAATAACTTGAAGATCTATCGGAAACGACCCTCTACCTGAGAGGGATAGAGGAGGTAGAGGCGAGGTCTATGTACATTTAACCCTGCCCAAATCCCACGTGTGGAATTACAGTGAGATGTTGTTGTTGATTTGTGAATATGATTAAAAATTTCTAATTTAACTACTTGTGAATTTACCAAAAAGAAAAAAAAATTCTTTTGTTAATAACTGATTGATTTCTTTTGACAAAGATTATATGAAGGTCTCATAACACAATTACGTTTAGTTGAGAACTAAATAGATTAGGTCAGTATCATTGAAGAAAAAATGGCTAAATTATGAAAATAATTGATTCTCTTAGAAAGTTAGATACGTACATTGTCAAGTTATTTTCTTA
The DNA here is from genome assembly GCF_002878395.1 of Capsicum annuum. Taxonomy (NCBI): domain Eukaryota; kingdom Viridiplantae; phylum Streptophyta; class Magnoliopsida; order Solanales; family Solanaceae; genus Capsicum; species Capsicum annuum. Next base: position 42,791,823 of record NC_061113.1, on the reverse strand, counting down.
TGATTAAATATAGAAAATTTTGACAGAACATTTATGTAGCTATGTAGTAATTTTTTTCTTCTTCCATTAATAGCTATTTTTCTTAAATACGTTGATTTTCTATTATTTTTTCTCATAAAACAAGCGAATTATTAGTGCACTGGTAAATTGTCGTAGTGATGTATTTATGCAAATGCTTTGATTCTGTTTACTTCTTCTAAACATACTATAAGTGAAAAATTAACTTGAAACGTCAAAAGAATTAAAATATGATTAATGAACAATTTAATAAGAACCGATCAAGGTCCAATTCAGAATTAGCTATTACATGTCAAACTATAGAACTAAATTCGTAAGAGAAAATAGCCAAAAGACCCCCCAACTTTTACTTCAAATTCCAACTACATATCTATATTTTACGGGGTCCTACACTACTAAAAAATCGATAAAACCAACCACAATTTGTGGTCGGAAAAAACCGAGCACACGTGGTCAGTTTTTAAATTTTTTTTGATTTTTTATTTTTTTAAAAAAAACGACCACAAGTGGTCGGTTTTATATTTTAAAAAATCAAAATAATTTTTACAATAATTTTAATAATAATTATTATTTATTTAACAAATAAAAATTAAAAAAAATTAACAAAACCGACCACCAGTGGTCGGTTTTCTTTTAAAAAATTTAGTTAAAAAATATTTATAAAAACCGACCACTTGTGGCTGATTTTTGAAGTAAAAAAATTAAAAATTAAATAATTTTAAGTAACACCTAATTATATATATAATCAAAACCTAATATATTAAGCTAATCCAATATAATTAATCGATCACTAATCTAAGTATGTATAAAAAACACATCGCATTATATTATTGGATAATATACTTGTATACGTATGTGATGTCTATAATACGTATTTTTAACTTGATATAGTCGATAGTGTGTATATGTGTGTGTATGTATATGTATATATATAACATATACTTATTATATAGAGATGGTATATTAATGACATAAGATAAATGAACCAATAATTTATTTGAGTATATGTGAAATACAATGGGGTAGTAAAATCGGGTGTGTGATGTATATAGTATGTATATGAAATACATCGCATTATATTATTGGATAAGATACTCGTGTAGGTATGTGATGTATATAGTACGTATTGATATAGTCGATAATATGTATATATATGTGTGTGTATGTATAGGTTTATATACATGTGTGTATGTATATATAGGTATATATATTAATGACATAAGATAAACCAACCGATAATTCAACTGAGTTTCTGTGAAATACGTTGTATATTATTATGGGATAGTAAAATCGGGTATGTGATGTATATAGTATGTATTTGAATGTTGATAGCCAGTTGAATATATTTATATATACATATATCTTGTGTAGTGATGAAATAGATATATTATTTTGTGTCAATATAATGTAGACACACGTATATTGTTGAAGTAGTAATAACATAAGGCAAGTATTACGAGGTATATGAGGGGAGGAAGGAAGTAGGGGACGGCGACAGAAAATTGAATCATGAAATTGGCATATACTTACCATTTGCTTTGAATTTTGAATTTTGAACGACCGTCAAATTTTGGCGGGGAATTTAAGTTTTTTCGCTTAAAATTTTTGTATATGGGTATATGTGAAATACGTTGAATATTATGGGGTAGAAAAATTGTGTATGTGATATTTATATCTCGTGTAGTGACATATGGAGTAATCAAAAGCTCGATAACTGAATCTATATATCAAAATATTTTGAATAATACATTGATATCATACTATTGAAGAAATAGATATACTATTTTGTGTCAATGTAGATACACGTATATTGTTTGAGTTGTAATAATGTAAAACATCGATAATTTATTTGATTAACACGTATATATATATATATATATATGTATGTATGTATATATGTATGTATATGTATGTATATATGTATGTATGTATGTATATAAAATATCATAATTAAAAGCTAATGAACCAAAAATTTATCGTAATTTGTGAAATTCATTGATATTATTATGGGTTGGAGGAAATATACTACGCATGTTAATGTGATGATAAAATAACGAATTATCAGATTTATATATATACACATTGTATTAATTTAATTGGATATTGTTATAAATATTATAGCATTTATTAAAAAAATTAATTAATTAAAAATTAATTTTAATTTATTAATTTATTAATTAATTTATTAATTGTAGTTTATTAAAATTTAATTTATCAAAAAAAGTGTAAAAACCGACCACGTGAAAAACCGACCACATGTGGTCGATTTTTCTATTAATTAAAAAAAATATTTAATAACCTGACCTGACCCGACCCACCCAAATAACTAATTTTCCAATTGATATACACAAAAGAAATGGGAAACAACATGCACACACAACACTACCCATATACACACACAAACACATACTTGACACTCGAAATCAGTCGAACAAGTGCATTTTCGTAGCAACTCTTTGTTTCTCCAACTCAAGTAAGTAAGAATATGAGATTTGTTGACCTTATTTTGAGTTAACTTCACATCATTTTGATTTTTGAAACCCTAGTTCTTATGTTTTGGTTGAAAATGGAGAAATTAGGGATAAACTTGAATGTAGTATGGATTGTGTGTGTTATCTGGACTGAAATGAGTAATATCTTGCATAGAGTAGATGGGTATTTTGGAGAAAATTGTAGTAGTCTATCTTTTAATTTGTTAAGCTCATCATTTTCGATATTGCAGTTTCCGTGAGAGAATCTATAAGCAGATTGAAGCTGCCATTTTAAAATATCAAGAAATTAAGAAAAATATCAAACGTATGTTGACATATTGAAGCCGTGTGGGGTCTTGTACTATTCACTATTGTTGTTATCTTTCTTTCATTGTTCATATTGAAGTCTAGTGAAACTGTGTGTGGCCTTGTGCGATTCATTAGCATTGTTCTTGACATCTTGTTGGTCTTGTTGTTGCTTGTTTCTTGTATTGTGAACTTGATTTTGTGTCATTTGGCATGAAAGTTCAAGGCTTGATTTTGAATGTGTAGGGACTTGGTAGGTGTTTTTTTGTTTTGAATGTGATTATATTTGGTGACTTGGTAGGTTGAAAATGATTAAGTGTAGGGACTTTAAGGGTGACATGATAGGTTGAAAGTAGTTAAGTCTAGGAATTTTAAAGGAGATTTTTTTTATTTTGAATATGGTTTTGTTTTGAGACTTAGTTGCTTGAAAATGGTTAAGTTTAGAAATTTGAAGGAGATTTTGTATTTGTATGTGGTTTTATTTTGATACTTAGTTGCTTGAAAATGGTTAAGTGTAGGGACTTTAAAGAGGATTTTTTTTTGTTTTGAATGTTGTTTGGTAAGTGACTTATTTGCTTGAAAATGGTTAAGTCTAGGAACTTTAAAGGAGATTTTTTTGTTTTGAATGTGGTTTGGTCGGTGACTTAGTTGGTTGAAAATGGTTACGTTTAGGGACTTTAAAGGGATTTTTTTTTGTTTTGAATGTGGTTTTATTTTGAGACTTAGCTGCTTGAAAATGGTTGAGTTTAGGAACTTTGAAGGGGATTTTGTGTATTGAATGTGGTTTTGTTTTGATATTTAGTTGCTTGAAAATAGTAAAGTGTAGGAACTTTAAAGGAATTTTTTTTTGTTTTGAATGTGGTTTGGTTGGTGACTTAGTTGCTTAAAAATGATTAAGTGTAGGAACTTTAAAAGGAATTGTTTTGTTTAGAATGTGGTTTGGTAGGTGACTTAGTTGCTTGAAAATGGTTAAGTGTAGGAACTTTAAAGGGAATTTTTTTGTTTTGAATGTTGTTTGGTTGGTGACTTAGTTGCCTGAAAATGGTTAAGTGTAGGAACTTTAAAGGGAATTTTTTTGTTTTGAATGTGGTTTGGTAGGTGACTTAGTTTTTTGAAAATGATTAAGTGTAGGAACTTTAAAGAAATTTTTTTTGTTTTGAATGTGGTTTGGTGGGTGACTTAGTTGCTTGAAAATGGTTAAGTGTAGGAACTTTAAAGGGAATTTTTTTGTTTTGAATGTAGTTTAGTAGGTGACTTAGTTGCTTGAAAATGGTTAAGTGTAGAAACTTTAAGGGGATTTTTTCGTTTTGAATATGGTTTTGTTTTGAGACTTAGTTGCTTGAAAATGATTAAGTTTAGGGACTTTAGAGGGAATTTTTTTTGTTTTGAATGTGGTTTTGTTTTTAGACTTAGTTTCTTGAAAATGGTTAAGTTTAGGGACTTTGAAGGGGATTTTGTGTTTTGAATGTGGTTTTATTTTGATACTTAGTTGCTTCAAAATGGTTAAGTGTAGGAACTTTAAAGGAATTTTTTTTGTTTTGAATGTGGTTTGGTTGGTGACTTACTTGCTTAAAAATGGTTAAGTGTAGGGACTTTAAAGAAATTTTTTCTGTTTTGAATGTGGTTTGGTAGGTGACTTAGTTGCTTGAAAATGGTTAAGTGTAGGAACTTTAAAGGAATTTTTTTTTATTTTGGATGTGGTTTGGTTGGTGACTTAGTTGCTTGAAAATGGTTAA